>NW_024716703.1:25361703-25411703 GCF_018991925.1 Homarus americanus | reverse complement strand
TTTTTATAGTATTTCGTGATGACAAACATATTAGTTTAATTTATTTTTTATTATAATTATTTTTAGTGATTTACAGGATTTTTTTTTAATTGAGGTTTCATTTGTGATAAAGTTATATTACTGAAGGAGGGAGTAAGAGAAGACGAGGAGGAGGAGGAGGAGGAGGAGAGGCGAGGGAAGAGACGAAAGAAAAAGGATGATACAATTTTTCCTACCTATTTTAGTATCATGTTAAATCTGTTTTGGCACCACGTTGGCACCATGTTGGCACCACATTGACACCTCTCGTAAATTATTTCTGTTGTGATCAGTCAGGTCTAACTGCCTCCTCGAAATTGTGACAACTTCCTCCTACCCTCCGTACACTTCATCACCTTGCATACTGGACAAACACCAATCCACCCCACTACCTCAGGAACGGCCCTTAGTGGTGCGTATATCTTCGTCTGTGGTTGATGAGACACAGGAGGAGTGAGGTACCTGGTGAAGGAATAAGTGGATAAGGTAATTAATCTATAGTGTCCAGGTAGCTACTAATGGAAACACCTGTGGAGGGACGTATGTTAGGTGAGTTGAAGGAACACCTGTTGGACATTGTGGACATCTGTTGGACATAGTGGACATCTGTTGGACATAGTGGACATCTGTTGGACATAGTGGACATCTGTTGGACATAGTGGACACCTGGTGGACATAGTGGATCTGTTGGACATTGTGGACATCTGTTGGACATAGTGGACATCTGTTGGACATAGTGGACATCTGTTGGACATAGTGGACATCTGTTGGACATTCGTAAGTACTTTATTCATATATCTCGGGCATGTGGGGAAAATGAAATATACTCAGAAAAAAATAAATGTTTCACAATTGATTGAAAAATGCGTAATAAAGAGAAAACAATTGTCAATAATACGTCTTTTTTTAACATGGCTTCACCCCCTGTACCAAGCTCGCCCCCATGTACCAAACTCTCCCTTAAGCTCGCCCCCGTACCAAGCTCCTTTACGTGCCAGCTCGCCCCACCAAAGCTCGCCCCCCCACCCACCCCTCCCCAGAGTCAGTTGTTTTTGCGTCACCTCTATCAGGAAAAAAACCTCTTGACTACATCATAATACCACCAATTCGTGTACAGTACGTAGACACACACACACACACACACACACACCAAACTATCAAACTATCCCTATGAAACCTTCTGTGTTAACGACTCTCCCACTAAACGACCCACCAAAAAGGAATTACCAAACCATATAACTCATCTTTGATTACATTAAACTCTTCAGTATAATCAGTCCTCCATTCTCCCTCTCACTTTACCTAACCTAACCTAACCTAATCTCAACAGGGCTAGTATTATCAGTGTAATTATAGAACAAGAACAGTACCTTCGTCAGGATAAAAGTGTAGGGCGGTGGCTTTTCACCCATAGTATTTGTGATGGACGGAAGCTGCGGTAATGGACTTCCTCTCAGCGGCATAAACCTTACTATTTGACGTCACAACATGTCAACTGGTCTTCAGACTAATATTGTAATTCATAACATTAATTTTGATTCAGTAATTAAGTCTTTATAAGGAAGATAATTATAGAACGAACTACATGAATAATAATATAAATGATAATATGAAAAATACAGATATAGATGGATATTTATTCAGTAAAATCATCACACAAGTTTAGAATTAGTTGAGTATGTATATAGCCAATGCAGGTATACAGTTGTGACAGTAACTAGGTAGACAGCTCCTTGAAAGAAATATTTATTCATTATATGAGTGTTTATTCTTTTCATCTAACAAGTGTTATATTATTTTATATTATGTTTGTTTGTGATATGTCTTATTGTAGGTTATATAATATATTGTTGTATTGTAAATTATGTAATATATGTGTGTCAATGTTTATATCCTTGTAGTGAGTAATAAACACCCTGGCAACTGTGAGGTTATTGGTAGGTCTAGTGGTAGTCACACACTCCCGACCCTGGCTCCCTGACGTGCTGACTGGCTCTGAGGGCTTTGTGTTTGTGCTACTGAGTGGTCACCTCACAGCTAAGTTTACTTTGTGTATTTGGATTAAGGTTCTAATTATAATGTATATTGTGATAGGTAACAGTTATTCCATGTGCTAATTGTAGGGTTAAAGGTTGTTGTTTTTCTGTACTGGTGTTGGTTGTCAGTTGATGTACTTTCATTTCACCTTTCTGTGTATATAGTGTGAATATGTTTAATACTTAATATATTATAGCAGTTTATAGTGTATTATGAATATTGGTCTTTATCTTCTCTTGTGTTATGGAACATTATACCCAAGACAAGTATAGGCCCGCTGCAGTTTCCTCCATTCTTATGTTTTTAATGTCCTATAACACAGTTCAACACGTATAGACAACGCAGGTATACTGTTTCAATATACTGTGTTTGTGAAGTTCTGCCAACATCCAAACTTGAATTCATATCATAATAATAAGTTTTGATAGAAAATTATTAAATGATGATACTAGAATATTATGCAAGTACAGTTCTCGATAATGTAGTGTTAGACAGTTGTGTATATTCCTAAGAGGCAAAGTTAATTATTACTTATCCTGTAAACATTTTTCCTTTTCAAAGTTAAAATATATCTCTGTTCAGTTAATGTATTATTTAATTGTATATAACATTATGTATTTTTGTTAGTGAATTTAAACCTTCTGTAATAGTTATCCCGTTTTCTTAAACTTGCAAGACGGGAGGAAGGTTTGCTGCTTGAAAATCTCTACCTCAAATACATAATTATTAGGTTTGTAGTAGCAGCCTCTACTTGCCTGCCCTCTTGCGGAGTATATTGCAACGCCACTTTTTCCCAATTCCATGTCAATAGGATTCAGATCAATCTTGAATATGCTGTGATAAAGATTCTGATGATGTAATTTATATTTGTTGTTATAACTGAGTAGAATTCCTTACGCTAGTGATTAGGGCAACGAAAGCACAGCTCACTGCAGCCCTCATACGGAACAGCAGCTTTACCTGACCATTCGTAAATTCATAACTGTAAATTCACAAGTAAAATGCAAAAAATCTGTTTGTTTTGAATAATTTGTTATTTTACCATTAATAGTAATATGATGTGATTGACAGTGTTATTTGCCTGACACTATCACTTGATATCTTAGCTGAATGTTCTTTGTATTATTACTACTGATTATCTTGCTAGGTGCTGTGTGAAGGCACGTGATAGGTAGGTGCTGTTGAGGGAGGCAGTGCTGTTAACTCCTTCTACATCTAGACGGAACCGAAGGACATCCTACAGTTGCTGCAGCGTCTCTCCTGCATGAGGAAGCAGCACAGCAGACCCAGCGGGAAGAAGAATACCCCGATACAAATACCACAGCAGGTAAACTCCTTCTGCAGTGTGCCAGCCTGTTGGGGAGACGGGATGGATGACAATATTTTTCTGTCTGTAATCTCTCTGTCTCTCTCTATTTGTTTAGCTAGAAAGTAATTATTTTTTTCCTCTATCTATCTATATTTATCTATTTATATATCTATCACCTGAATTAAGACACAGACATAGACAAACTTACCCAGTAGGTCAAGAAGAAGAAGCAGACAGACTCAAGATAGACAGACAGACAGACAGACAGACTTACCCGGCAGGTAGGGCAGATCGTCTCCAACACTACGGCAATGGGAGCGTTGATCACCTGAGGCTGCGTGGTGATCACCTGTTGTTGATACACCCTGTAGTCTGACGAGTCGTACCCTGAGGCACCGCTTTCAATTACTGTTACCTTTACATCAGAGGGGTTGGTGCTGTAGGGTGGGGGCAGCTCTTCTGTAGATAGGTAGAGGGATAGGTCGATAGGTAGAGAGATAGGTCGATAAGTAGTGTAACAAGTATTGCTGTCTAAAGAACACTCGTGGCGTACTGCTTGCTACCTTGGTGTGGGTTGCTGTGAGAGCTTGAGCATGACTTGACACATCGAATGAATCTACTCCGTCCCAGTGTATCAGGGAGGGAGGTGAGAGATTGGAGAGACCCCCCCCCCCTCCCCTCCCCTTCTCCTCCTGCCCATGAACAGCTGGAGTATATAAAGGGGCGTGGGTGGGCGTGGGTTGGATAGATTAATTAAGGGGAATTTTAAAGCTTAGTTACGTTAAGAATTTTTTATGTGTACGTTTAAATGTAAGAATATTTACTTTTATATGAATAAATTTTAATTCTTCCCTCCCCCCCAAACAAAAACATTCTTAACCTAACTAAGCTTAAAATTAGCCTTAACCTAACAAGAATTACAACATAACCTAACCAAATGCTAACTTAGCCTAACCTAACCACTCACAAACTAACCTAACCAAACACCTCCAGGTAATATTAAGAAGGTTAATCATCAGGTGATCCTAATTAATTACATCTTACCTGTTATATAGTTGGCCATAGTTTGAGTAGAATAGCTCTATCGTTTGACTCCAGAAACACCTGTATGAGAGAAGATATTGTAGTTTTTGCTTAAGATACAAGAAGTACTGTTGATCTTGAAGCAACGTACAAATGAATAACTCAAGAGAAATGAAAAATTAACAGTTCGTAGAGAGATGACGAATGGATCACATAATAGAATACAAAGGCGAAGATTAGGTTTGATTAGTGTTAGGTTAGATTAGATTTGGTTTGGTTAGGTTAGGGTGATTAATGTCCAGGTAAAATAAGCTAAGGTGAGGTATCAAAACTTCACCTGATCCAGAAAACATCTTCACATTACCTACTGTAAACATATGATCAACATTATGTTCATTAAATCACTATAAATGTGTCTTTTTTTATCAGAACAACCTACAGTAAAATTGGTTAACATATTTTAAATAAACAAAGGATTAACTTGTAACACTTACCAGTCACTCACTCACCAGTCACTCGCTACCTGTAGAGGGAATGGAGGAGGTCATGACTGCGTGTGCATTTGTTTTGCTTCACACGAGTTGATAGATACGCAGCACCGCCCATTGCCTATCAGTATTGTTCCATCAGTAGTGTATGTTTGTACTCACGGATGGTATGGTTAGGTTAGGTTTAGGGTTAGGTTAGGTTAGGTTTAGGGTTAGGGTTAGGTTAGGTTTAGGGTTAGGTTAGGGTGTTTAATCATTACATGGACTAATCTTCAGAGGATCCAGTGCACACATCTTGGTCTGAAACATTCATATAAAACTGCAGAAGTAGAGACACCAATGCACACACACACACACACACACACACACACACACACGAGAGGATAATGAAAATAATTCGGTAGATAAAAGTCAGATAATGTGGCATGGTCGGAGTGTCGTTTCTCGTGTTGTTTTTATCCCAATGAAGAGATAATGTATCATATTTTATCTGAATATTAGTTAACCTAACCTAACCTAACCAAACCATCCCCCAGGTAGCGTTAGGGTGGTTAATCAATCGGGTAAAATATACAATATCTGCGGGGGCAAATCATCAGGTGATCTCATTAGCTCATTAACCTAATATATCCACACAAGGGTAAAAACACGCTGAAGAACTGATCATAAGACACTAAAATCATGTCAGTGAAGCTTTGTCCAAGAAGAAATTATTTAGTTCCTGTAAATATTCCGTCATAAATCTGCACCTGGCGTCGCTTGTTTACTTACGCAGTTATACTTAATAAATACTGAATCCAGTCTCGGTTAACTTGTAAATAAACGACGGAATACCACATTGGGGGTTTTAGTACCATGGATATTGGCTTGTCTTTTTTCCTTCACTGTCCTGGTTCGTGAGTCTATATGGCTGCGTGTGAATCCCTTTAATTTTTTCTTTTGGCGCAATAGATTCTTAAACCTATTCTATGTACAAGTAATGACAGTCATATAGTTGAATTCGAAACCAATTTCCAGTTTCTTTTGAAATATAGTTGGATTCTAATCAAACTGTGTGTTAATGTGCTTTTGTTTTTTTCACACGGAGGACTTGAGGGAAAAGAAAATCATATTGTTTTTCATTGGTGATATCGCGTCGTGTTCGGTATCGTATCACTAGTTATCTATACTTGTGGAGGATGAAGTCTGTCTCCAAGAGTTCACCTGTCAACAAGGAATAGTTGGCAGGACTTGCAAGTGTTCAAAATGCAGCAGGGAACTGACAGTGAACAAAAAATATTTGCTTCAGTGCAACAACCGATCGTTCTCTTACGTCCACAAAAATCCTAAAATTACACCACGCCGCTTCAAGAAAATTGCTTTCATTGATACCAGATATCAAAGTTCATTCTGTTTAATATGCTGGAGGATCGGGGGATGGGGTGGGGTGGGGTAGGAATTTAGATAAGATTACGTAGATTTGGTAGGTTAGGGTAGGTTTGGTAGGTTAGGGTAGGTTAGGTAGGTTAGGGTAGGTTTGGTAGGTTAGGGTAGGTTTGGTAGGTTAGGGTAGGTTTGGTAGGTTAGGTAGGTTAGGGTAGGTTAGGTAGGTTCTGTGCATTGTCGTTCCCATGTTTGTGTTTAGTATCACGCAAATAGTACTCCAGAAATGTTGGTCTTTATATTCTACTTTTAATCTTTTCGCCACTGATCGGCTCGTTAGCCAATTGGGCGGTCGGTAACTTCTCTGTTAAGTGTTGACAAGTACTGTACTGGGCATGCACCGGCTCCTGAAAGTATCTGAATCAGCTCCAGATTGTTCCAAGAGTTCACAACTCACTCCGAAAAAGTTTGCCCTCGGTGTTTTCTGGACTTGTGACTTCTTTCACCTTGAGCTGTGGTCCAATTCCTAGGTTATTTCCACTGCTAACTGTATAATCCACCATTACTTAATGTGGATTCAGTTAGAGGGAAGGAATTAAGCGAATCATCCCCACTATCCATTTAAATATTCTTGTGCACTTCCCGTGATAAGTCGAGCATGTTTGCCTTAGTCTCCCATTACCATGTTTCGTTTTCTCTGAATGACTATACCAACAGGATGGTTATCTTTCTCGGGGGGACTATTCCAGGTTTCATTTTGATATTTTATGCTAAAATATTCACATAAAAACAAAACATAGACGTCTATAATTAATGATTTACATGTCATCACAAGTGTAGTACCAAAATTAAAACTGTTTGCTGGATACACACCAACAAGGAAATAAAGAGTGGCATGTGAGGAAGCTCTTGGTGTTGGTTAGACTAAAACAATGAACGTATACATCTGGCCTTGGATTCCAGGAAGCCACAGACACCCCAACTCGGGAGCAATGATAAAGCCCACTGGATTTGTGAAAAAAACTGCAGACTAATTTCCTTCCTCAAGTTACAAGGAAAATTTGAAGAAACAAAAAAATCACCCGTTTGATGTATTATACATTGTAGACACAATGTAAGTAATAATGCTTTTCTGATGGCCATTATACGCTATGAACATCGATATTAAAATGGATGAAAACGAATAAACCGTATTATTTCTTAAGTATGATAGAAAATATACAGGATTATGACAGAAATGGTTGGTACGTTTTGTGGAACACCAAACTGTCCCCACGCTAGACTCTAGGGGGGGGGGGGGCTGTGCTTGAAAGGGACTAAGCTACTTAATTATATGAAAAAAATGTAAGTTTACGACAGTCGTGATGCCACTCACCCCAGGGAAAATAGGCAGGTACAGTATGTTTATGTAGCAAAAGGGCGCCAGTAACAATCTGAATCTTAACCTCGTGAAGATGCTTGATAATATGAAGGTTGATAGCGTGACCTAACCTAACCTAACCTCACGTAATCTACCGACTCGTGAGAATTTGAATTTTGCCTCGGACAGCAGCTAGTTTATTGTGCACCCCCAAACTCATCCTGTGAGCGGTAGCACAAAGGATTACAGAGTAGAGGCCACAAAGGGTGTTTATCAGACCCCAGTGATTTTGATATTATGGCAATGAATGTTACAGAGTATTTCCATTACATTGTTTAAAACGGTCCATAGAATTATGATTAGGTACTAGAAGCGAAGTGTGGACACAGCCTTAGTATATTAGCTATTTTGTCATCAGAGATAAAGTGCTGTGCCATTACATCTCTACAAGGTTCTATCTTTTCACACTTCAAGGCAGTGTCGGAGTGTGTGGCCATATGTCTGGCCGCACACTTTACATTTAGTCTTGTTTACATCTGCTTGAGGGACATACTGCCAGAGGTACTTATATCCTAACATTAGTCTAGCGGTTACATCATCTTGTAATATAGTGATCTTGTTACTTGCTTCAAATTCATCAGAAAGGTCTTCTCTGATTACAGTTTTTAAGGTTCTGTTTGACAGTCCCAGATTGTACTCAACATTGTTATTGTTCGACGCGAGTTTAGCTGAGGCATGAACTCTATCATGTTCACTAATGCCTATGTGAGAGGGGATAGGTACCCCTAAAGTTAGTGAGTGTACTGTCTCCCTCCTTCTATTATGCTTAAACATCAACAACATGATTCAAAAGTGAGTGAATGAGTGAATGAGTGGAGGTAACGGATGTATGAACGAGTTGAATTTCTTACGGAATATTTGAATAAAAGGTTAGGTGTGATTGGGTTAGGTTAGGCTAGATATTACTGTTAGGTTAGGTTAGGTAGGGTGTAGTTAGGCTTTATTTTGTAGTAAGGTTAACCAGTTGACAAGAGTCACGCACGGTACACTATCAAGCCCGCGGTAGGAGCCATGATGAGTATAATCTTAGCACATTTTAGCTCGAATTTATCAACAGAAAATTCATGTAAGATTAAGAATTACGTAAAAAAAAACCTACTTTAATATAAGACATAAAACATCAACCATGTACCTTTACTTAGGCATTTTCTGGTTCGTTTCTGAAGTAATTTACAAACACACCTCTAAGAGTTCACGAAGGGTAACCCGGCGCACCTAATATGTCGAGAAGGAAAATCTTTGGTTCGTGGATGTGACATTTCTCTCTCTCTCTCTCTCTCTCTCTCTCTCTCTCTAAAGTGGGCCACCAAACGATAGAAGACTTGTTACTGTTTACAAGATATTCCTGTGTGTGTGTTGTCTTTGGTATAACATAAACATATTTGTAAGTACTGAATTACCTTACACTGTTCATAACTTTGTATGTACTGTACATGTGAACAGACGTTATGGACAAGTGAAGCAAGTGAGTCAACAATGATGGATGAGCTGCGTTATCTGGGAACGATATCGCTGATATATTTTTTTCTAATTTATAGTCTTACACCGGTCTTTTTTTCGTTGTTATTAATATGTATTTTGTAATGTTTAGACAATTCTAAGACATTTTTCTTCTATGCTATTTCCACCGGAAATTAAGGATAACCGAGATATTAATTTTTCAATATGATTAGATTTAGTCAGTCAAGTGTCGCCATGATTTTTTTTTTACATCTGGCGGAGTAGGTCTGCCCCCCCCCCTTTACGCAGTGCTCCTTAGCTCCGAAAGTCCTCCGTCTTCACTTCTTAAGCGTCTACAGAGCATGTGCAGGGGTGGTGTGGGAGTTTCTTATTGGCTGTAGCGATAGGAGACAATAATATTGGGCGAGAGTTTTTGTCTTGGCCAATGAACAATGCTTGGGTGTGTCGGGAGCGGAGATTTGAATTTTCATTACAGGTATGGCTGAACAGGCGGAAGAGCTGTGTCGACATTGTGATATAGATTATTTTACGTAAATTTCCGAGTTTCATCAGAAAAATAGTGAGGCAATTTCTTTTTTAGAAAACGCGGCTTATTTGTCCAAGAGTAATAATCAGTGTACACCGCGTGAAGAACAACACATTTGGCGGAGTCACCACAGTTTTCTTCAGCCGAACAGAATAAACGGAAGACGTGCAACCTGGTTAGGTTAGGTTGGCTGGTAAAACCTATTTTTAATATCCAAATAAAGATCGGTGCGTTACTCTAAATTGACCCTATTTTTTAATAAAGAACCAAAAAAAAACACAATCTGAAGGTCTCATGTTTCGAGGCCCCGCAGGTAGTGACATTGATACAAGAGGCGTTTACGAGAAGGACTTTCTTGCGTGGCAGCTCATCATTCTGTCACTTTATTTAACTTGCTGACAAAACCCATGACCCTTCAGGCTTTTACGCCCTTAATGCACAAGTCATAAAGGCAAGCATGAACTAAGCATACTTCCCAGATGGGCGCTGTAAACGCTTCTGCGCTTCACCTTGCACAGGTTGTAAGGGGGTGCCCAATAAACTAACCCCCTCGGGGGCAATCTAATCTCAATCTGGCAGCGTTATCTGTTGCTACAGGATACTATACTGCAGGTACAGCATTTCCTCTGCGCGCATGACATTGTTACATAAGAAACCATAAAAGTTGTGGGAATATGTCGGTGCTACAGAAAATGAGCTGTTAAATAAGAATAATTAAGACTGAAAAGTAAATTATGTGGTATAGGTGGGAGATCGGGTAGCTGTCTCTCCCCTCGACCCCGTTAACTAAGACGACAATCTGCAGTTACATCATAATTCACATATTAGTTATGTTCATTTCGTGTTAGGTTAATAAACCATTATCGTAAAGTAACCAATTTTCTTAAAAAACAAAAAACATTCCACACCCGACCCCAGTTGAGTTATTACCTGTTATTAAATTCCAAGTTGTTGTTTACAAATGCAAACAACTGACTCATCGGTGGCCTCCCTCCAGACAAGTGCTCTCGTTCTCTCATACTGGGCAAGATGTTTGGTGCTTACCTTAACAATTCTCTTCAACACTTAGTAAATAATATTGTAGTTTATTATGCCTCTGCCAATTACGTAGTTTATACATCAATTACTGTAGTTATCTATACTGTATATACAAGTAGCCAAATGGAGCCGTCATGCATCACTTAACGTAACAAAATTAATAATGTCAGTTAAGTATCTCCATTTCAGATATTATACAGTACAATATATTATAATGACCTCATTGTAAGCGGATTTACTGAGCGTTCAAGGGGTATTACTGTACATGTAGAACGCAGGTATCCCTAATTACATTATTTCTTATGGGGAAAAACCCTCATTAAAAAACGCTTGAATATAAGTCACTTTTCCATGGAACACATCCCCGACGTATCATAAAGAGCCCTGGTGCCTCTTAACCATACTCACTAAAACACCCGAAGGAAAGTATTTTTCCGTCTGACGTCATAGTGGCTGTACTGTACGTCACGAGATAAGAGAGAGAACCAGATAACTGTTAGGGCAAGAGGCCTCGCCCGCCCAGCAGTATCAACAAGTGTTCAGTAACATACGCACGCTCACGCGGCCTCCCATAAAGGTATAAAACTATTGCGTTTTTAGTTCGTGTCCTGTATTGTGTATTTTCTAGTCTGAGTATACAGTACGCTTAAATACAAGGCTTGGAGCTGAGCTTCTTCATGAGGAAATTTCGCCATGTCATGTCGTAGGCTTTTTCGATGTCTAAGAATACTGCAAACGGCCTTTGAGATGTTTGTTTGAAGACTTAGTAAGTGATCTAGTGTTCTTCTACCGTGGCGGGAATCACACTGTCGGTCATTCAATAAGTTGTTACTTTCCAAAAAATATATTGGCCTACGTTTTATCATAGGTTCCATGACCTTACACAGACAATTTGTGAGCGAAATCAGATTGAACGAGTTGGTGTTCGAAGGGCATCTATCCCTCTTGGGGATCAATACAACATGGGCAAAGTGCCATGAGTTTGGAAACGTTCTGGACGTCCGGATCTCATTGTACACTTGTAGCAACTCGTCCTGGTCAATATGTTTAATCATCTTGTACCCAATGCCGTCGGGTGAGAGCCGTCGTCCTTTTCCAAAACTAAGCTTGGCTCCTGATTTATGGAGCTACTGGCATCTGCGAATTTCTGGCCTAGGGTGTTGGCAATGGCTTGGGGATCGTCGAGAATCCGTCCTCCACTATTCACCTGTTTGATCTGATCCGGTTTATGGCCGACCATACCTCAGAAGGTGTGTCCTTGATATTAATGGAGACGAACGCCCGCCAAGACCCTCTCTTGCACTCCATGATAGCTTTCCTAGCTTTAGCTCTTGCTTTCTTATATCTGAAGTGTCAGGTGACTCTTGGAATAAAAATAAAAATAAAATAGGTGTTATTCCAGTGGCTAGAGGGAAAACAAACTGATGAAGCGTCATTGAGTTCATAAGCTTGAAATACTCCCAGCAACAAAAATAAATGAATTTTTAAAGTAACTTCTAACCTAACCCACCTAACCTACGTAACGTAATGTAACGTAACGTAACCTAACCCCTCCAAGTAGCTTTAGGGTGTTTATTCATCAGGTGAAATAGCTGGGGAGTGATCTACAGGTGACCCTTAATTAATATAAGTGTCTTGCAGATTTCGTTATAATATCTGTTTATAAGCGTTAATGATGGAGTATTTGATTGGCCAATTAGTGAAAAGTGATAATAGAATCTACGATCTAATTGGCTTAACATAAGAATGGAGGAAACTGCAACGGGCCATACTGGGCAGTCCCATTTACACCCAACCCCTATCTCTCATATATCCATCCAACCTGTGTTTGAAGCTATCCAGCGTATTCGAGTTAATGATGATGTTTGGTAACTTGTTCCATTCATCCACTACTCTATTTCCAAACCAGTGTTTACCCATCTCGCGCCTAAATCAAATTCGTCCAATTTAAAACCATTGATACGAGTTCGCTCCTGGTTGGATAGTTTGAGTATCTTTGTTATGTCCCCTTTGTTTAGCCCTGACTTCCATTTATACACCTCTATCATATCGCCCCTCACTCTACGTCTCTCGAGGGAGTGGAAATTAAGATGGTGTAACCTGTCTCTGTACTCAAGGTTCCTAATGCCCGGGATTAGTCTTGTCATTCTCCTCTGAATTCTTTCTAAGGATTCTATATCCATTCTGTAATACGGTGACCAGAATTGAACTGCATAATCCAAATGAGGTCTCACAAGCGCAAGATATAGTCTTAAGATGACCTCGCTAGTCTTGTAACTAACAACTCCTTTGTATGAACCCAAGTACTTTATTAGCCTTGTTTCTAGCAAGTACACATTGTTAACTTGGCTTAATATTCCTAGATATCATCAATCCTAAAGCATTCTCACAGTCGGATTTCTCTATAGCATCGTTGTTCATCTGGTATCTGGTTTCTCTGTTTACATCTCCTAGACTAAGTATTTCACATTTGTCCACATTGAATTCCATCTGCCATTTTTCAGACCATTCGAAAAATTTGTTTAGATTTTTCTCTCTGATGGGCTGATCGTGTTAGCACTGAGTATTAGTTGCTCTCTCTCTCTCTCTCTCTCTCTCTCTCTCTCTCTCTCTCTCTCTCTCCCCACCCCCTTCACGACCTCTCCTCCTCCCCACCACCACTACCCCCCCTCCCCTTATTAGCCCTCATACCTCCCTTCCACGAATAAGCTATCACAATCGCTTATAAATATCGAGTCATGTGTCTCTGATAACAACAGATAACAGTTATCAGCCAAGGTACCAGCCCTTCCCACCCTACACAGATAGAAATCCCCTCGATAAGATTACATGTCAGTATCCTAACGCTGAGTACCAGTCAATATTGTAAAGGTAATCCATTGTAACAGGGTTCGAGGTTACTAAATGATACTACTACTAACAATAAGCAAAAGAATATTAGCCTTCAGCTTATTTCACCTCAAGATTAAACACACAAACGTTACCAGAGGAGGCTAAAGTAGGTTAGGTTAATATTTGGGTGAGGTAAGGTAGGTCTAATCATCAGGTGATCCAGTCGTGAATCATTGTCATGCCAACTTGTTTAAATTATTTTTCCATAATCCCATATAATATATTGTTTTTATTATTTTTTTTTTGTCTTTTAACTGTTGTAGTAAGGCACACAGGCATGACGTAGGTGATCACGTGATTATGTTTGGGTCACTATTATTGTTTGATAAAGTGAACTAGCTATCCGGACGATTGGTGTCATGTACAAGCAGAACTTATGATAACAACAACTGATAAGAATGGTGAGCATTTCTGCCTCAGTTGAGTATTGTAATAGGGAACAGATAACAAAATAACTTCTATTACTCTATTAAATACCAACAATTATTCTAAATTAGGAAGAACAGATCAAAATACTTTATTAACAACGTCGATGAAATGTTTGGGTTATTTTTCCGTCTTTCTCGAAGTTTCTTAACATAACACACCCTGTATACCTGTGACCCCGCACCTGCCGCCGTAATGACCTGAAGAAGAACCTTAAAATGAGCATTAAACTCATTAATCTCAAAGTGATATATAATCTGGGAGTTAATTTTCAGGTAATTTGACATTGGATATTTGTATACGCCCCCACCCCCCTCGACCAGGAGATATTACAGGTGTGTTGAAAGAACGCTTAGGTTAGATTAGGTTATATAAGGGTAGGTTAAGTTAGGCTAGGGTAGGTTAAGTTATGCTAGGGTAGGTTAAGTTAGGCTAGGGTAGATTAGGTTATATAAGGGTAGGTTAAGTTATGCTAGGGTTGGTTAAGTTAGGCTAGGGTAGATTAGGTTATATAAGGGTAGGTTAAGTTATGCTAGGGTAGGTTAAGTTAGGCTAGGGTAGGTTAAGTAAGGCTAGGGTAGGTTAGGTTAGGTTATGGTAGGTTAAGTTATGCTAGGGTAGGTTAGGTTAGGTTATGGTAGGTTAAGTTATGCTAGGGTAGGTTAGGTGGGCGCTAGGGTGATTAACATTCAGGTACATTAATCAGGGGTTAATTATATATCAAGGGGATCCATTTCCTTGATCAAGTCTTATGATAAAATACAAAGGACTTGAAGATTGAGTTAAATAAAGTCTTCGTCTCCTAACATACAAGACACGGTAAATTATAATGTATATTTTCTCTCACCACCAGGAAATACTGACACAAACCTTCGTCAGCGACTCCTGCAGCAGATTATTAGAAGCGTGTTGTGTGTGAGGGTGAAGCTTGAAGCCTGATGGAGAGCAAGCAATCAGCAGGGTCTCCCTATGGTGAGTCTACTGTAGGTTAGGTTAGGAGAAGATCATGTTCAGTAGATATGGTAGTTCGGTCAGTAATTGAATGAGTATGTGAGTATGAGTGAATGACTGAGTGAGTAAGTATGAATGGGTGAATGAGTGGGTGAATGAGTGTGTAAGTGTGAGTGAATGAGTGTGAGAATGAGTCAAAGTGTGTGTGAGTGAATGAATGAATGAGTGAATTAGTAAAATATCTGTATAAATAATATTGTCTTTCTCTCTCCTGCAGGGAACCCACCGCCATATAGTTCATCACAGCCGCCCATCGGGTTTGAAAATTCTCCTCCAGCTGGTTACCCATATCCGGGCCAGACCACCGTAGTCACCACACAACCCACAGTGGCCGCCCCTCAAATAGTAGTGGTGACCTCATCGAACTGCCCAGCCTGTCATGTTAGTATTTGTCTCAAGCTGCCGTAGTTGTAATGTCTGTCACAGTTTGCGTATATTCTGTTTAGTTTATACAGAATCATAAGCACAGGTAATAAATATATAATGTTTGTGGATTAACTACAAGTAGAATGAGTTAGTTGGAAATGAATACAGAGAAGAGAGTCTTGTAGAAACATCAGTAGGCTGCACACAATTGTTATATTAAATTCGTATCTAAGGTTGACACGTCCCTAGGTCTAAGAGAAAATACACAGCTCTGACGCTCCTCAACTGTGCATGGTTTTATATCAACTCTTATTGGGGGCGTGGCTGTGGTGACGTCACGTTTCGATTCCCAAAAACTGTGATTAGTTACTGCAATGGCGTCAGCTGATGGTCTGGTAACATTGCAAAGAGAAGGAGACGGTGGGACGTGTAGAGATTTATATACTGGGAGACAGAGACTGAGGGGTGCTACAATACATCATAACATCAACATCAACCACTGTAATACATCATAACATCAACATCAACCACTGTAATACATCATAACATCAACCACTGTAATACATCATAACATCAACATCAACCACTGTAATACATCATAACATCAACATCAACCACTGTAATACATCATAACATCAACATCAACCACTGTAATACATCATAACATCAAGATCGAGCACTCTAATACATTTTAACATTAACATAAAAAAATACATTATAACATCATCTGCAGGTAGTAGGCAGCTATCAAACAGGAAGCATAATGTGTTGTCTAATGGTAGACCCTGCTGCCATATGTGACCAGGTCCCAGGTTGATGATCTGACTTTCTGCCTCATTTACACACAATTGCAGGGTCTCAATTGTTTCTCTTACTGTTGACAACACAACATACATATATCGTTTCTCAGTATTGATATGCATTTTCTAATTTATTTATGGCCCTTTATTATTATTATTATTATTAATATATTTTCGCCCCCCAGGCCCTCATGTGGGTCATTGACCTGTGCCCTGGTGGACTAATCCCGTAAAAAAAAATAAATAAAAATATTAAGGAATAAACATCTCTCTTCCCAACAGGCCGGGATCTTACAGCCAGAGTTCACCTGCTGTGGAATTTGCTTAGGCATCTGCTTCTTCCCGATCGGTCTTCTCTGCTGTTTTGTCATGAGGGAACGTCGCTGCAGCAACTGTAGGGCTGTGTATGCTTAAGATATTCCTGAAGACACCAGGGGTCGATATTTACCTCTTCCTGTTGATTATTCACCTCCTTCTGTTGAATAGCTACCCCTCCTGTTAAATATCTACCCCTCCTGTTAAATATCTACCCATCCTGTTATATATCTACCCATCCTGTTAAATATCTACTCCCCCTGTTAAAAATCTACCCCTCCTGTTAAATATCTACCCCTCCTGTTAAATATCTACCTCTCCTGTTAAATATCTACCCCTCCTGTTAAATATCTACCCCTCCTGTTATATATCTACTCCCCCTGTTAAAAATCTACCCCTCCTGTTAAATATCTACCCCTTCTGTTAAATATCTACCCCTCCTGTTGGTGTTCTGGAGCGATGTATCAAGACTTGGAGTTCCTTTTAAGACCATTTTTACCAGAAACTCCCTGAGGACGGTAATAGCAAGGAACATAATTAACTTCCTTCAACATAATATTTACACGCTGTTCCGTATCTATCTTCCCCATCTCTCTGTGGACATGTGCCCCCCATTTTACCTGGGAATTTATTGCAACTTAACCTAACCTAACCCTATATAATCTAATATAGCCTGATCTAAACTAACCTAACTTATGATTGTGTTGTTGTATTGTGAACTCTGATTACTGGGATGACTATTATTAAAGTGAAGAAACATTGCATATGGCTTTTATTTTCATCTTTTATTTCACTAAATCACTAATAAGAGAAGACAAAATAAACGGTACAGAATAATACACATTACCAGCAGCAGGGAAGTAGTTACCACACTTACCGGGGAGGTCTGTTTCTACATCAATAGTAGGCAAATTACTGGAAGCAATCATTTCAAACTCTATTCGAAATCACCTGGAGAAGCACCAATTGATCAATGATTCCCAGCATGGCTTCACAAGCGGGCGTTCATGTCTAACTAATCTATTAACATTCTTTTCATCAGTTTTCGAATCGATGGACGAGGGGCACGACTATGATGTGGTATATCTCGACTTTAGCAAAGCCTTCGACAGAATCCCCCAAGAAAGACTAATTAGAAAGGTAGAAGCACATGGCATCAAAGGTGACATCCTTAAATGGATTAGGGCGTGGTTACAGGACAGGAAACAGCGAGTGAGCATTAACGGCACTAAATCTCATTGGAGCAACGTCACAAGTGGAGTTCCCCAAGTCTCAGTACTTGGACCATTATTATTTATGATATACATAAACGACATAGATATCGGCATAGACAGCAACATAAGTAAAGTTGCTGATGACACTAAAACAGGACGTGTTAATTAAATCTGACGAGGACTCCGCAAAACTACAGGAAGATCTAAACAAATTTTTCGAATGGTCTGAAAAATGGCAGATGAAATTCAACGTGGACAAATGTAAAGTACTCAGTATAGGAGATGTAAACAGGGAAACCAGTTACCAGATGAACAACGATGCCATTGAGAAATCCGACTGCGAGAGAGATTTAGGAGTAATGATAAGTAGGAACCTTAAGCCAAGTAAACAATGTGATTTTGCTCGTAACAAGGCTAATAAAGTACTTGGGTTCATACAAAGGAGTGTTAGTTACAAGACTAGCGAGGTCATCCTAAAACTGTATCTTGCTCTTGTGAGACCACACCTGGATTATGCAGTTCAGTTCTGGTCACCGTATTACAGAATGGATATAGAATCCTTGGAAAGAATTCAGAGGAGAATGACAAGACTAATCCCGGGCATTAGGAACCTTGAGTATAGAGACAGGTTAAAGCATCTTAATTTGCACTCCTCAGGACTGCCCAGTATGGGCCAATAGGCCCACTGCAGTTTCCTCCATTCTTATGTTCTTATAGAAGAATTAACACATGACCCCATCTACAAAGTTATATATAAAGCCAATATTATAATATCAGAAATGTATCAATAAATTTGTTTTACCGAGACACAAAAAATTATACACATTCAAAGTCTTTATCATTCACCATTGGTAAGGTAGAATGATAGCACCTTCCGTGTGTTCCTTCTACTGTAAACCTTATATGTCCAGGCTAGAAAATACAGTAAGACATGCTTCAATAATCCAAATTTCATGTCGTGTGAACTGAGAGCATCGTTAAATAAGAACCAGTTTGTTGTTTTGTACTTACACTCAAAACCTGAAACTGTCACAGGAAACTGACCTCACCTCTGATCACATAACCCAAAGCTGTACTGATATAGAGGCCCATACACACGACCAGAAGCTTAATCCATCAAGCTTCACTATTTACGTAACTAATGCTCATAGGCAACTTTCTGGGGTATAGCTTAATTTTACATAAAGAACATATTATTAACAATATCTTTTCAATAGGTCTCAACGATTATTAATTGCTAATTTTGCTTAACCAATTCTCTAAAGTGTTTCTACATCTTCAGTACCAACACAGCTAATGCTACATACTGAATTACATACAGAATTTGTCCACTTACAAATCTTGCTTTTAGGAATTATAAAGGGGCTTACTAAAGCCTAAGGAAGGAAGAATATTCCCTTAACACATAATCAATGTTATTTACATAATATCTGGCCAGTATGGGGAGGATCATCGTGTCTCCGTCAGGGGGTCGTGGAGTGGTGGTCCAGCAGGCGTCACGGAAGCGTTGTGTGTGGCGACATCTTAGGAGGTAGTGGATAAGGGTGCGGCTGTCGGGTCTTCTGCATAATGCACAAGAGCGTTGCTCAGGGGATGCGGGGATACCAATCTCCCAAGCAAAGTCATACCCAATGATGATACGGGCAGCAATCACGTCCTCTTTCCGTGACCCTTTCCCATAGACATACGAGAGGTCAGGAAGTTTACGGAGGACATCGTACCAGGTGGGCGGGGAGTCCAGGGGATGTGTATATATATATATATATATATATATATATATATATATATATATATATATATATATATATATATATATATATATATATATATATATATATATATATATATATATATATATATATATATATGAACAATTATGTTCCTTAAATAAGGGTCTAGGTGGTAGATAAAATATAAGTTAAGAAGACACCAACAGGTGTCAGGCTCGTAGACGTTGGAGTTGTTTTTGCAAGAACATAAACAAACAGACGACACGAAGCTGACGGTGGAGACATCTGCAGGGGAGCTTGTTCATTACTAGGGAACAACTGGGAGTCCATAGAAGAACTAGTTCCTCTCTGTATCTTCCTTGGTGACAGACGACGTGCGCAGTGCGCATGTTGTCAACATAGACTGTGTGTGAGTGAGCGCTTCCTACAATTCCCATTTTTGACGAATATAGTGAGTCGACTCCCTCTAGTCTGTACAGAAAACTACAGTAAGACCCAGTTGCCATCACAGTGTCACTTGTGAAATTTCAAGTTTTTCGACTTAGAATTTGGGATAAAATATCTGGACTTTCTACCTGGACCCTCTGGTTAGGTGTTTTCGCGTCTGCGCATGCGCAGTGAAGAGTGTGACATGGTAGTGACCTCTTACCCTCCCCATCTCGCCTGTGCCCTTACAAGTCAAATTACCCAACCACCCTCCAACACCTCTGCGACGCTGATTGACGCCACCGTCGTGGTGTCCAGGGGCGTTATGGAGTACTCCGGACCCGTCACCCTTGCCGACCTGGAGGATATGCCACCCGGGGAAGCTTGGCCCCTCCTGTGTTGTGAAGTTCGACCTCAGTCACGGTCACTGCCAGGTGGACAGGTCAGTTTATTTAGGTAAAATTGCTTTAATTGGTTGAGATACACTCGTGTAAAGTGACCCAGAATTGGTCAACCTGACATAAACCTTTACAATTGTGAGAATTAATGTTTATTCATTCACGTGAGTAAGACGACCCGATATAACATGTACTGTACAATACGGTACGTTTATTCGAAGGAATAAATATTGATGCAGGACTTAACTGGTAGAAAATTATAATGAATCAGACGTCACAGGATTATAGTTAAGTTTTGAGGGACTATTGTGAGGTGACGTCACTGACATTGTGTGCGCGTGCGAGCGTGTGTATGTGTGCGTGTGTGAAAACAATACTGATTTCCTTACATACATAAAGTTACCATAGACTGTCTTTATTTACTCAAATGTTCCAGACTCAGTTTATGTTCATTTTATGTAATATAACACATTAACATAACTGACATAATTCAAGACCAAAGATAGCCATATTTAGTCAAGATTACCTGTTAATTACTTGACCCCCAGATATATATTAGTTTGTCAATAAAAACTGATAATAACGTTTTAGAATTTATTACATTTAATTTAAAAGGTAATGTGGGGAGTGACATCATGAGGTCAACAGATACTCATTATAATTTTAGGGAGGGGGGGAGGGGGGGGGGGCTGGATTATAGGATTATTTTTCAGGTTCCTCGTCATCACTTACCTGGATTATAAGATTAGCGACATAAAGATAATCATCTTGTTATCTTGGTGAGACAAAATGGTGCTTTTGTCCATCACGTGACGACCACATTGTCAACATCACACCATAGTGACTTCCTGGTGATGTGTGTGATGTTATGCTACCTTCATGGTGGCGTGTGATGTTATGCTGCCTTCCTGGTGATGTGTGTGATGTTATGCTACCTTCATGTTGATGCACCATTGATGTACCTTCTCTAATAAGCTAAAAAAAATTGCAGCATTGATGATACTCCTTTATTTAACAAAATGGACCAATGATGTAGCTGTTCTCTTGACCATAACAAACACACCGCTGCCACCATTTAGAGGGGTAATGGTTGTGAACAGTTGCCGAGATCTTCTGGGTCTAATGCGTAAACAGGAACATTGGAATTGGCACACAGGAAGTTGTCAAAACAGCTTAAGATGGCTGAGTCGTCTATTATCCACATGATATCACAGTCACACACAATCGCGTTCCCTGTCGGATAAAATGATGTTAGTTTAGTTTGGTCTGGTCTGGCTTGGGATGGTTTGGTTAGGTTAGGCACAAATTAGTCATGAACTGGTTCCATACATATACCTACTGTAGAACTAGTATTAGAAAGGAGTCTAGTTGTAATGTATGTTAATTTAGTCAAAATTTCCATTGTAATGTGTTCATATATTTTTTTTTGTTTCAGGCAAATAACACTGATTGTGCATGAATGGAGTGAAGAGGGAGAAGGAAAAGAGAAAGAAGAAATGGAAGAAGAAGAGGAGGATGAAGAGGAAGAAGAAGAAGAAGAAGAAGAAGAAACTAAGGTAAATGACCCTTCGTTTTCTGTCATCTACTGGTTGTCTCTCTCTCTCTCTCATTTGGTGTAAATTTACTATAATAGCGAAATGAGAGAAGAAATGATAACTAGAATCCTTTTAAAACAATTACTTGATGGGAAACATAATTCTGATTAGAGAGAAATTGATGAAAAGGATTTAGTGTGTAACTGTAAATTGAATACCGAGTCGTAAATCGGATAGTCATCGTAAATCGGACAGTGCATCAATCTAAATCAAATATTGAGTTATCATAAATTGGATTATCATCATAAATCGGATAATGAGTTGTTGTAAATCCGATATAAAATTACCATAAATCAGAGAAGTGAGTTGTCGTCAATTGAACAGTCGTCTTTAAATCGGACAGTAAGCCATTGTAAATCGGATACAGGGGGTGTATTATCGTAAATCGGATAGTAACTCGCCATAAGATAAACAAAACAACCAGATGAATGAAATTTAAGAAGATAAAAATGCCGAGAACTTAACCAACACTTAAAAACGAACCATCAAAGGTAAAGTAGACATGAAACTGGCTGTCGATGATGATGGGATGAAATATTTTCTCTGAGATGGTCATGAGTTGGTTGTCCTTGAGGAAGATCTGGAGGTTACGTAGCCCACCGAACGCTTTCTCACTGTAACAACACCACCACCATCAGTTTATCATCATCATGGCTACTGTATTTATGGATTACCTGATGATTAGGCACCTTGGTTTATGACGATTAATGAATTGCCTTATTGCTACCTGAAGAGGGTTAGGTTAGGGTAGTGTTAGGGTGATTGATCTTCAGGTGTAAATATACTGGGATGTCTAATCTTCAGGTGATCCGTATTTATGATATATGCTTAAAGATCTTAGTTGTTAAAGAGCAGTAAAACATTATAACACCAATAAACAAAGATGTAGTTTGTTTTTTGAGGTCAAACTTACGACTTAAAAGTAACATAATTATTAGTAACATGAGATTAGGTTTTTTCACTTAATCATATGTTATTAAATACCTGTAAAACACCTGTGACAAATCTTCCGGTTTATATTGTATATATATTTTGCGTATGTTAGGTCGAGTTATTCAGCTAAGATAAGTTTTTTTTTTACATTTCATTAATTTTACAATGAACCTAACCTAACCTAACATAGCTTAACAATATCTTAACCCAAACTAACCTATACACAACATAAAACAGAATATTTTTCACAAGTACAAGGCGAAATTCACCTCCGGGACTATTATAGGGTATTGGCGAGTAGGGTTAAAACCGAGATAAGGAAAGCAAAGAGGAATAATGAGGTAAGGATAGCAAGGGAGGCGAAGACAAACCCCAAAGGATTCTACCAAATGTATCAAACTAAAACACGAGAAAAGATTGGACCAATACGGTCAGACTCCGGCGAGCTCACTGATAACGATGGAGAAATGAGCAATAATTTGAATAAATATTTTTCAACAGTTTTCACCACCGAAAATTTAAACATGATACCCGAGGCACCGACTCTATTCAGAGATAGTGAAGAAAACAAATTAAGCGAGATAGTAGTGACTAGTAACGATGTTAGTAAGCAAATAGACAAACTAAAGCCTAATAAGTCACCTG
Source organism: Homarus americanus (assembly GCF_018991925.1). NCBI lineage: Eukaryota > Metazoa > Arthropoda > Malacostraca > Decapoda > Nephropidae > Homarus > Homarus americanus. The sequence continues at coordinate 25,388,270 of NW_024716703.1, read as the reverse complement.
GTCCCGATGAGATATTTGCCAGAGTATTAAAGGAATGTAAGGAAGAGCTTAGTATTCCCTTAGCAAAGTTGTTTAACATGTCCTTAAAAACAGGTGTAGTACCAGAATCCTGGAGGATAGCGAATGTAATACCGATTTTCAAGAAGGGGGATAGATCACTATCCTCTAACTACCGCCCAATCAGTCTAACATCAATAGTAGGCAAATTACTGGAAGCAATCATTTCAAACTCTATTCGAAATCACCTGGAGAAGCACCGATTGATCAATGATTCCCAGCATGGCTTCACAAGCGGACGTTCTTGTCTAACTAATCTATTAACATTCTTTTCATCAGTTTTCGAATCGGTGGACGAGGGGCACAATTATGATGTGGTTTATCTCGACTTTAGCAAGCCTTCGCACAGACATCCTTAAATGGATTAGGGCCAGGACAGGAAACACGAGTGAGCATTAACGGCACTAAGTCCCATTGGAGCAACGTCACAAGTGGAGTTCCCCAAGGCTCAGTACTTGGACCATTATTATTTATTATATACATAAACGACATAGATATCGGCATAGACAGCAACATAAGTAAATTTGCTGATGACACTAAAATAGGACGTGTTATTAAATCTGACGAGGACTCAGCAAAACTACAGGAAGATCTAAACAAATTTTTCGAATGGTCTGAAAAATGGCAGATGAAATTCAACGTGGACAAATGTAAAGTACTCAGTATAGGAGATGTAAACAGGGAAACCAGATACCAGATGAACTACGATGCCATAGAGAAATCCGACTGCGAGAGAGATTTAGGAGTAATGATAAGTAGGAACCTTAAGCCAAGTAAACAATGTGTTTTTGCTCGTAACAAGGCTAATAAAGTACTTGGGTTCATACAAAGGAGTGTTAGTTACAAGACTAGCGAGGTCATCCTAAAACTGTATCTTGCTCTTGTGAGACCACACCTGGATTACGCAGTTCAGTTCTGGTCACCGTATTACAGAATGGATATAGAATCCTTGGAAAGAATTCAGAGGAGAATGACAAGACTAATCCCGGGCATTAGGAACCTTGAGTATAGAGACAGGTTAAAGCATCTTAATTTGCACTCCCTCGAGAGACGTAGAGCGAGGGGCGACCTGATAGAGGTGTACAAGTGGAAGGCAGGGCTAAACAAAGGGGACATTACAAAGGTACTCAAACTATCCAACCAGGAGCGAACTCGTAACAATGGTTTTAAATTAGACAAATTTAGATTTAGGCGGGAAATAGGTAAACACTGGTTTGGAAACAGAGTAGTGGATGAATGGAACAAGTTACCAAATATCATCATTAACTCGAATACGCTGAATAGCTTCAAACATAGGTTGGATGCTTATATGAGCAATAGGGGTTGGGTGTAAACGGGACTGCCCAGTATGGGCCAATAGGCCCGATGCAGTTTCCTCCATTCTTATGTTCTTATGTTATCTGATAAATTTCTCGTACTGTAACATAAATATCAACACAGAAGTGGGTATGACAGTGAAGGAGAAAGGGGAAGCAGACGACAACTGACTTGATATAAGATATTTTGTTAGATGAGAGATCTATGGTGAGGTAGTTGACGGGATTATGGTTAAAGAAGTGGAAACAATCCTCGTCGATGCTCGTCAGAAGGTTGCGATTGAGGTACAGGTACTGAAGATTATCCAGTGCTGTAGAATAAACCAAAATTATTTATATTAATTTCTCTCAAACATCCTTTCTTCATCTTCTACAATATTTAATCGATATTAGACTCTACTCTACATCTACTTTCACCATATCTACAGTATAATATGACACATCTACTATTCCTGTTTGATCACTTGCGTCTGAGATATCTGAATCCTTTGAGTGGCGCCCCCATCAAATCTGACGGCAACAGTTATAACTAGAGATAGATCTTGCTTATGTTTATAGTCAAATAAATTTACAGAATGTGAGTAGATTGCTAAAAATTACTCATACTAAGAGAGTTAATAAAAAGCAACAACAGAGGCATTTATTAATTACGGGTATAATTACTGAGGTTACTCTTATAAACAGGTTATACAATAATGTGTCCTTAACTCTTGCTGTGAGATAACTTTTTTGTACAACACTCAGACATTCTACCACTCTCTCTCTCTCAAAACACTCATTCTCCCTCTCCAAACACTCATTCTCCCTCTCCAAACACTCACTCTCCCTCTCCAAACACTCACTCTCCCACTCCCTCCCTCTCTGCTCCTTTATAATTTACACTACCTGCAAAAGCGTTCTTGCCGATGGTATCAATGATGTTGGAGGAGAGGTCAAGTACCCCGAGGGAGGAGTAGTTGAAGGCGTTGGTGAAGATAATAGGGATGCGGTTCCTCTTGAGCACCAAGGTAGACAGTTTAGGCAGGTCATCTATCCCTGACGTCACGTAGTAGCTGATGAGGTTGTTATCTGTGTGTGTAGGGGAAGAGGGTCGTTTATGTCTTAGGAGGATCACTTGAGACAGTATCATTAACATTACTTGGGAAATTCTCTGTATTGACAACATCTTGGGAGGAAATCTAGGTGTTAGGAGAAGTCGGCCCCAGGAGGAGTCGGCCCCAGGAGAGCCAGGCCCCAGGAGAGCCAGGCCCCAGGAGAGCCAGGCCCCAGGAGAGGCTCTTAAAGGGTTAGGCCCCGTAATTGACCTAAACCCACCGAGGCTCAATATGATGGTGGGAGGAACTTGATATTTTCCAACGTGTCACATTAGGTCAAGTACTGTTTATAGTTAATTGTCTGACCTTCCCATCCAGGACAGGTAACATGGAATACAACCAGAGGTCAAACTCAAGTGAGGTCAGGTCATTAGAATAAACTTCACACTATTAGACCCATACCTGTTCATATAGAGGTCAGAATCTCCACGAGTCCCAGTTTGGATAGGGCCAAGTTCACCTGTGTCTAAAGTACGATTTTTAATTAAGGATAATCACCTGAATATTATCCCTCAGTTTATTTCACTTTTAGATTAACCATCCTAATGCTAACCGAACCCAACCCAACCTGCCCCAACCCAATTTAACCTAACCTAATGCTAGTCTAATCTACTCTAACTCAACCCAACCATAAACTAACCAAACGTTCTCAGGTAGGGTTAAGTGACCCATTAATTAGAAGAGGTGAGGGGAGGATTGCATAAGGATGATTAAGTATGAGTTTGCACGTCCTGACAAACCTTGACGCTCAGAACATTACTAACCAAGATTAAGGAACGTGAGAGTACTGGCTGAGCTGTTAAATGCCTTGTTGTCGACATGGGTGATCTTGTTGTCCATGATCAGCACCTGAGTAAACTGAAGGTCTCCCCATAGCTCCTGGCTTAACACCCCGCTCATGTTGGATCCTTGTAGAGTGAACCTGAGAACACCAACTACTGATTAAGGAACCTGAAAAAACAAAAATCATAATAGCTATTCTCATATAAACTCGGTCTCAAAGGATTGAAGTTTGATTTGTTCGTTTAATTTAAGGATATAAGAAAGAATTTATTTACCACACTTACAATAAACCACGAAGGGTCTAATTTACTAATAGAATGTCATATTATATATTTTCATTTATGCGATATCAAGATTTGTCAATGCCTGTTAAATCGAATTTCTCGTTTGATTGGGGTTAGTAAACAGTTTTTTTTAATACACGTTGAATAGACAGGTGATGAACAAGGCTGAGGTGTTCAAGACTCACCTGAAGACTTGGCTAGTAAAGAAATCTGTGTTGGTGAAGAGATCGTGTAGCTGCTCCGTGGTGGCAGTGGTGGGAGGACAGGTGATGCTGATCTCTCCCGCACCAGAGCCGGAGTTACCCACACACTGCGTACACACGGTGGCACACATTAGCATACGTTGGGAGAGTTGTACACACACACGCCATTGTATATTGAAGCTTCACGCAGGATATATTATTCAGAGGTACAAATTATCATGAAATATATCAACCTGAAAAAAGCTATTTACCTGTAAAGTCAATTACTCGTGTTCAAGTAAACGATCACCTGGTGAATACAATCCACTCAGGCTGATACAACCTCTCTCGTGTGCCACAATTTTCAGAACGCTTAAGTGACTTCAACTCTGATCCAATATGTGTCATTCAGGGGTCAACATACATATGTGTCGCTCAAGGGTCAACTTACATCGTTAATGAGCAAAGATCTGAGAAATCCTTGATAAATTGGTATCAAATATGTCACCTACCTAATTATTATTACCTTCTGTAATTAACCGATTAATACCTGGTTAAGCTTTACAAATGGTATATTGCCTTGTAAGAGGAAGTGATATTTTTTATTGGTCAACCTGGGGATTAACCCCCAGTTTATTTCAGCTTATGATTAATCCCCAGCTTATCTCACCTGAGGATTAACCCCAGCTTATTTCACTAAGATTAACCCCGAGCTTATTTTACCTTAATATTAACCACCCTAATTGTAGCTTAACTTAACCTAATGCTAACTTAAGTCAACCTAATGCTAATCTGACCTGACCTAATCTAATCTAACGTTCACTTAACCTATCCTAACCCAATACTAATCTAACCTAACTTAACCAAACCTCTCAGAAAGCATTAAGGTGTTTTAAGTTGATGTGGTCGAATTGTTAGTTGATCCATTTTATTTACGAGGTTCATCATATCTGTACTTGTCTATCCACTACTTCGGCCAATATAGAACTAGAGAAACATCAACAAGACCTTAGTTGTTGTGGCGTAGGAATACATCAACAGGTAGGGAAGACTCAAACACTGAGAACAACACACATACTCCACAAGAAACACTTCAAGTAGAAAATCGATAACTTAAGAGAGTCCATAAGCTTGGAGTTGTACACGTGTTCTCGATAACATCTTCCCGGGGAGAGAACCTGGACTTAAAAATTTTTATTCTCAGGTAATGTTAGAGGTCAAGATAACACCAAGAGTCTCCGTCACTAAGTACAGGTTAGACAAGAGTGACATAAGTTGCTATCAGTGTTACCTTATCAATCAGTCACTTGGATGAATAGATTATAAGGTTATCACGAATTCAGGATCATTTTAGCTTTAAAGTATCAACAATTTGTTCGACTTTTATTTTATGAGGAAGGGTTAAAACCTTTTGTTAATCCCTTATCACTAAAACACACTAACGAGACTTTTATTAAACAGGTGTAGAGTTATTGTCTCAAGAACCTGAATGGTCTTAATGATGTCTTACCTGCTCTGAGAATCCTAGCCTCGATGTCTGGTCATTTACCACATGGTGTGAAGACATGAGTTGTGTGAACCACCTGAAGATTAACACCCCAGCAATTGACCATTATATACCCTAACGCTATATTTAGGAGGTTAGGTTAGGTTAGGTTAGGTTAGGTTAGGTTAGTGTAGTTCATCTTCAGATAAAATAAGCTCGAGTATCTATCTTCAACTGATCACTAGTTTTTATTTTATTATTTATTTGTTTGTCTGGGGCCTTGCGTTTCTTTGTTGGGTGTCGGTATATCTGACACCTATAACATCTCCTCGGTCTTGGTATATAGTGTTTCTGTGTCCCATCCCAGTGTACCTGTCTCTGGTAGTTAGCGGAAGAATCCAACCACAGCGAAGGTGGAGTCCCCGTCGGATGTTGTGAGTTTACGTTCGACGACGAGTTCTTCTCCTTGTAACTCCTACAGCTCTTTCTTGCTCATGTGTTCTATCTCGATGTGGGCGATAACTCCTCACACTGAGTTGTTATTGAATTTGATGTCCACCTGAACGGGGACGACATTGATGACTTTCAGGCTGTCTGTCACCAGTCACCTAACTTAACCATAAGGCCACCACTCGCCGGCGGACAACCTTAGTCACCCCCTCTATACTTGAAAGAATAAAAAACCTCTACAGGACGAGGGGGTTTAGCTATTAAGGATGGGTGGAAGCTGGAGGATAGAGCCTCACAATTTCCACGTCTTCCCAGTTGACTAGCATGTCTGCTCTCGGTCTGACTTGTCTCTGTGTCTCGTGAAGGAATCCTTTCCACCAACTATAGATTCATTCATAAGTTTACTTTAGTATTGCGACTCTGCCACATATATGCAAACGTCACCACAGGGGGCAAAGGATCTTTTTGTGACAGCTGTACAGACATTATGTAATACCTATGCGAGGAAAATCAGGTGAGCCCAGGTGAAGTATACAACAAAATCGGTGTATAATAAGGAAAGGCGTGAAAATAATATTTTAAACTATAACCACATTAGTAAATAAGCACACGGAGGAGACTGTTGTGTGTAATCATCAATGTGTGAGACAACAGCAATAAATATTTAATGAAATATGATATGGACTAACATAATTAAATAGTACAAACACTAAGTGTCCACCTTCTGATTCTGGCTAAAAACACCTTAATAATAATTTTTAAAAGTTTCAAGCCGAATTATAAAGTTGTATTGTCAGCCCGCCATTTATCTATGTACGTTAACTGAAAAAATCTGCTGTTTTATGATGTGGCCTATGGGTAGGTAGACCTCAACGGGCGCTTATAGTACACTATAATGAAATTATAAATTAAATTAGTTATCCTTCAAATTACTAAATTTTCTATTCTGTACCAGACTTGTTTGAACTAAAGAAAATGTAAATTATTGGGGATACTTAAGTAATATATGGAAATGCCACATTAATTGGAGTTTCCTAACGAGAAATGGGATGTATGTTTATAGTTTTCATTATTATTTTATCTTGGAGCCAATCCCCGGCCGGGTCAGATGTGGGAAGAGTGTTATAGTCTGACCCTTGTCCTACCAAACATCGCAGGTTTTCCTCCTGTACTAACACCGGGCATTGAAGGTGGTAACAAAGAACAGACTGACTGCCTGAATGGCTAGCAAACTGACAAGTGGTGGAAATAATGACAGAAATTTGAAGAAAAGTAACACAAAAAAGTTGGGGAATTAAACACTAATTTTGAAATATATAATAATTCAGTTTTATAAGGAAAAATAATGGACACTATATCTTGACGCGGCGCTGCACTCTACCCTAACTACTGTATATGACCACTCAGATGACCTGGAGATGTGAAGAAAAAAATAGTGTAGAAAACAGATAGGGAAATTCAGATCACCTGAAAATTCTCCCCCAGCTTAACTTGTCCTAATATTAACCACCCAAGGTAGCGATGAGTTGGTTAATGCTTCAGGGGATCCGAAAACTTTATTGGATACATTAACCCAATATTCAATTTGAACTTACTGAGAACCTGATAGGAAATGATATTAATATATGGATGTTTTGTTAGGATGTTTGTATCCTCACGAGTGAGCTGTAACACACTATTCTTCAACGAGAGCTGCAGATTAAACAATAATGGAATCTCCAAAACGACTTGACTGTAAAATCTCAAAAATGTGAAACACAACGTACGGTACAAGGAGAGAGCGGGTTCTTATCGTCGACGGTGACAGGACATAGATCACAGACAAAGGGTGGGGCGGTGCCTCTGGCCGAAGGTTTTCCTGGCGCACCGTTACACGAGAAGTAGTTTGTCAGAGGTGGACGATAGTCTAGCTCCTGCTGTAATGTCCGGCTTGTCCGGCCGTTGTGCAGATTTCCACTCACTGCGTTGGTAATTGAGGGCCTCAGTAGGTAGGTATCAGGAGAATAGCCACTAGATGCAGTTACAGTTTCAAAACCTGACGTTCTCTTCCCTGCCTTCCGTAGCCTCCTAAATATTGCATCGCGGGTCCGAAGTTGCACTGCAGCCTCGTCTTGGCTGCGCATATGAAGATGTTCACTTGCTAGGCTAGATCGTTCAGTTTGTATGCCTTGAGCAGTTTTAGGATTTTCTGTATAAAGATTGTCTGTTCTATATATAGTATTTGAGTCAGTATTTATGCTACTAAGTTCGATTGACTTATCATCTTTGTAATTTATTTGATAATTTACGCCAGAGTGTGTGTGCGTGACCATTTGTCTGGCCTCAAGAACACACTGGAGGACACTCGGGCTCACCGCACACAACAACAAACACCTTACCAGAAACATAATCCCGAATCAGTGATAAACGACAGTAAGAGTCGTGAAGTTTTTTCAATTATTCTAAGCAGTTATTTATCTTTTTATGGCCACTCGTTGAGTCCGATTGTAATGAATTTCACTTCAAAACTCATTCTTGTTATGGTTCGACAACTGCTTGGCATCTACAATCACCAGCAATATATGGCAGTTTAGGTCCTTGGTAGAGTGATTATGGTAAGGGATAGAGGTGTCTGGGTGAAGCGGTAGTGAAGGGAAGACTTATCACCACTGGCCAGGTGAGTATAAATGAGACGCCTTGCTCTACGATTCTCGTCTTGTAGGAGAGGCCGCCACCATCGGTTAGGTTGCAATCTCTCTCCGGCTGATGTATTTACTTAGAATTCTGTTTTGTATCTTGATATGCTACGATTTTAAAGACAGAAGTAAGAAAACAAAAACAAAATAAGGTTAAGTTTAATTGGATAAAGGAATGGAAATAATGAATGAATAGACTTAGTGGATGAAGAATTTGCGGTGTAACCGTTTAACCATCGTCATTGTGACAAATATATCGTCTTCAGTACAGCCTTCCTGCCCACTACACGTCTCACCATGATAACAAATATTCGTTTGGTTGCGTCATTCCTTGTGAATATCAAGGTTTAAAATGACGATTATTTTATCAGTATAGATTTTTTATTTTGATGAATTTGGACGTTTATGCTTTACTACCGAATGGCTGGAAACATTTTCTTATTGAGCTCAATGTCTTACCCTTGTCTTAGGTTTTCCTCGGAGATTTTTACACAAATTGAGTTTAATTTCACAAGAATTACTTTTTCTATTAGAAATTACATGTTCCGTATCTTTAGTTATTGATGACAGAAGCGCATTATCGCAGTCTATAAATACTCGCCTTCAGAGGGCGCTGTAATCACGCACATTCCTTTCATGAGCCGTCAGCGCGCGGGCATCACCCGGTGCATCCACCTCTTTCATATTTACCGCCTGGTTGAGTTATCGAAGTAGCCATGTACAATAAATATTTTTTATGTGTTCTAACGCAAGTTGTTGATGCTGTATTACTGTACTTCAGCAACTTAAGTTGTTAAGTGTGTGTTTTAGGTTTGTACAGTCTCGTTCAAGATTCTTCGAACACTGCAGGAGACAGCTGGCAACTCAATGTCCTTTTGTTTACTATAGTACGTCGTAAAAATTATGAATAAATGTAAAAGTGATCGGTTACTTAGTTCCCCGTTGTTTAATTTAATGGTTGGGCTTTGTTGTTTCGCACTATATTATACTACGTACTATAGTAAACAAACGGCCTTGAGTTGCCAGCTGTCTCCAGCAGTGTTCGAAGAATCTTGAAAGAGGCTGTACAGTGTACAGTCCCCTCCACTAGCGCGTTTACAGGGGTTCGTCATATAAGCATTCCAGAAATCATTATCTTTGAGATGTTTGTTTCAATATTGTTTTAATTTGATTCCATAGTATGTTTACTATTGCGAGTTTCCTTCTGTTGAATGTAAACAAACACAACGCTGCCACATTGCACAAAATCTGACGAGCCCCTGTAAACGCACGAGTGAAGGGGACTGTACCTCACCAATCAACAGTTAAATTGATGACTCTCTCCTAGTCGCTGTGAATGTATGTCTTGTAACCATCACCTGAAGCTCTGGATCCTGGTTCTCTAAGGTTCGAACGATAATTGATACTCATAACATTACGCCGAAGCTTGACCTTAACTTGGTACGATCACTTAACCTCAGACAACATTATTGTAGATAATTCGTCCTAGGAAACTGTCCGGTGATTTTATACCAAATGTGTGAACATAACCAGTTAAGGAACAGCCTAGGTGAAAATAAGTGTAATTTTTGGTAGTTTTGTATTTTTGCTTAGGTTAACCAATTAAGTGATAGATTTACTGTACATGGAACATTGATGGTATCACTACAAACTCAGGCTTGGACAATCAAGGTCAACTTCAGCATCATCACGAACGAAGTAGATAATGCACTTTGCATGTTTGTCCAAATCTTCGGTGAACAAAAACAAAATTTTTTTTTGTTTATTTAAGGAGATAAACATGAGAGTTTTCTTCCTTGTTAACATGTGTTCAGGGAAAGATAAGCTTCAGGTCGCGTTTCTTCCACTTTACGTCAGCCAGAAGTAACCGAGTCAGGAAAATGGTTTAAAAAATACAGAAAACGTGAATTTCAACAACACCAAGTTTAAGTCTTTGCTTTGTGCGATACAAGAGAATATTCATAGTGAGTTATATTAATAAGGAGGTGTGTACACCCCTGAACTGACGAAGAGATACTGGAGAACCGTGTTTAGTAGTTGGATATTGAAGGTTAGAGACTCGCCGCACCTGGCAAGCCTCGCCCTTGGGACAACTGGGAATCCCAAGTTAGACCGGGCCATGTGGTTCACGGCGCGTCCACCTGGCATACACCTCCAATGTGGACACTCAGGTCATATTGACTTTATCCAGACCTTTCTCGCTGAATGAATGCGAAGGTGATGTGGGCCCAGATAATATGTATGAAGCAACCCAAGATTTACCTCGACAGCAATCATAGTCTACAGTATATCAACACCACCTGAGTCAAACAGGCTTCAGGATCTCGTAGACTACACCAGCTCCTCTAAACCTAGAATGCACGTCACACGGCCAGCTTCTGGTAATGATTCCAGTTTAGACATCCTTGATAAGCTAATAAAAAGCATTAGATTTGAAGAAACTGGCATCGCATGATTACTGGTAGTTAGGTGTATCGTCTTGCGGTGCCCAGCCAAGGCGTGAGAGGAGAAAATTTCCCCATAGACCTGCCCAGTGAAGTGCCTAGTAGAGAAAGAGTGAGGAAGACAGGAAGAAATGCCAAGTTCCATCGTCAACATGACCTCAACTGATACTGTTCACCGCTACAGACTCGAGCCTCAGGGCTATCATGAGGTTGACTTCAAGTATTCTATCTTTGGCACTGGGTATACCAAGTTCTTTCCTCATATTAAGTACTTTAGTGCTCATGGGACATCCTAGGATAATTCTGAGGGCTTTATTTTGCATTTCTTCGAGCTTGTCAACGCCTTTCCCTTCACGAAGGACGGGAAAGGCATAGGTAATTTATCAGAGATCTTATATAGCCTAGATACATTGTTTTAACAATTCTAATAGTATCACCATAATGTGGGCTGTACCCCGCTACACTTCTAAGAGGTTTCAGTCTCAGTGCATTGGCGGGTTAGCTGTTGTATGGCAGGTAAGGTCAGTCTCGTTCAAGGTTCTTCAAACACTGCTGGAGACAGCTGGCAACTCAAGGCCGTTTGTTTACTGTATTACGTAGTATAATATAATACGTAACAACAAAACCCAACAATTAATTAAGCAACAGAGAACTACGTAACCAATCACCGAGAACCTTTTACATTCATTTATAATTTTTACTAGGCACTATAGTAAACAAACGGCCTTGAGTTGTCAGCTGTCTCCAGCAGTGTTTGAAGAACCTTGAACGATACTGTACAAGGGACGGAGACACCAAGATATTTAAAGGAAGACACATAGTCAATAGTGTTGTTACCTATCTTGAACTTGGCGGGGCCGCGTTTGCGGTTACCAGCTTGTTTGTTGAACACCTTAGTTTTCTCAGTGGAAGTAACAAGACCAAGGTTCTCACAGGCTGCGTATACATGGTTCAGGGTGGTTTGCATTCCACGATGAGTTTTAGGATGTATAAGAATATCATCAGCATAGCTAATTGTGATATTACTGGGGTTGTCTGGTATTAAATTTAATAATACATTCATCCACAACACGTTTTACGTTCCCACACTACAGTACTTCCTGGTCATGTTGTATATTTTTTTATCACGGTACACATAAAAGCCTCATTAGTTACACGAGTCAGTCCTTACTGCACTCCAGATGATCAGGACAAGATGCGAAGAGGCTACCCAATACGAGCCCATGTAACGTAATGTGGCGGGAAGCAACATTCACCCTTTGGACTGTTGCCTCCAAGAGTGAGGTTTAATCAAATAAAACTAAACACACGAAGTAAAATACAATATAGTCAGTATAATTTTTATTTTTCTTAAAGTGTGTTTATCACTAGTGCCGTTTATTATGGAATACCAGGAACTCTATATTGAAGTAATCATAACTTGTTCACCATAGCTTAACAAATCCTGTCCATCAACAAACAGTTAAAGTGATGATGAAGGAGAGAGACTTTTCTCTGATTCCTAAAAAAAAAAATCAACAAATGCATCTTGAACTTATTATACACAACCAGTCAATACAATTTACCTTAATGAATTTAACATTTATTCATAACTACAATACATGAGAGAAATATTCATAATTACATTTTTATTATTGGTTGTATGCCTAAACTGTCTATGTACATTATTTGTATACCTGTATTATCTATATACATTCAGAATCAATGTGAGTTTGGATTACGATTTTACTGAGAAAAATCTATATTATATACTTAATAGTTATGTTAATCACAGTAAACAATTGAGATCTGTTTACAATGTCTTTAAGGGCGTCGTGTGAAGAGATATAACATACAGATATACCTATGGACCCAATCTGTAGGGGAGGAACGTTAAGAAAAAGGTTAAACTCCATCTTCAATCTCTGTGGGTATTGAAGCATCACACAAACCTTGAGACGCCCTTTATCATAGTTCTTCGTTTAGTGTCAGACATTAGAAACATCTATTTAACGAAGACAAATTCTGACCTTTGTTCTTTGTAATGTTAACTATCATTTGAACAAAGTCTTCTGGTTATTTACTACGGTTTAAAAACACCCAAAACAAATTGTGACTGATTATCTAACTTTGAGTGGAAATTCTGAAAGTTCTTGTATAGAATCTCATGGCTTGGACGGGTTGAGTTTGGGATGCCTCCTAGACACTGGGTGTGGGTCGGAGGGGTGGTGTTCAGCTGCCATGGGTGAAGGTGTGGTTAACGAACAGTCGGCAGTGAGGGTGTCCACAGGGCTGTTGTTGATATTCGGGCAGCGGAAGTTATCGAAGCTGTTAGTGAAGGTCTTATTCGCGACGATCCAACAGAATCCGATGTTACAGACAAATGGATTACCTGCAAGAGACACAAACTCATATTTCATTCTTCCTTCCAAAAGTAAATGGACTCGGGGAATTTCTGTGATTCTTAGATTAATGTTATACTTGAACTTCTCCCATACACTACGACATGATGATGAATACTAAGAGAGAATCACCTGAAGATTGAGACCCCTCAGCTTATATCACCTGAAGATTAACCGAACCTAACCTAACCTCACCTAACCTCACCTAACCTCACCTAACCTCACCTCACCTAACCTAACCTAACCTAACCTCCATAGGAAGTATTATCTCCCCTCTCCCTATTCCCTTCTTTATCACCCCTCTCTCTCTCTCTTCCACCCTTATTCTAACTCCTTCCACTTCCCCAACTCCTCACATCACCTTTATAATCTTAATAGTTGTGTAATACCACTTATCAGTCAACAGCTTGAGGCACCTCTCATATTTACCCTTAGTCCTTGATAACACCATGAGCTCGACGCAAAAAACTGTACAACGTTTAGGAAATATGAGAGTTGTTAGCGCGGACCTAGCAACTGGGGTCACCTACTTTCACACTCTTCTTTTACTTGCTTATGTCATGATTAAGATTAACCTTCTTTTTTAACTTAGCCTAAAGTATCTTAATCTAACTTCATCTAAGCTAACCCAATTGATAGCTTAATCTAACCTAACCTAAGGTAATGTAACATCCCCTCGCTTGCTGTCTGCCAGTATCTAGAAGACCTTGTGTGACAGAGGCGACAATCAGCACCCCTCTACTGCCTCTCTCTTGCTTTAACTTGTTTCCAGAACACCAGGTGACGCCACTAGGGGGAATCAATCACAATTTAGAATCGAAAGCCAATATAGGTAACGTGATTAAACTGGTCCAGGTCAATATAATTTCGCTTCAGGTGAACAGTGTGGCTTCAATATTCAGTAAACTCTATTACGCACTCTTCTCCTGTCCTAAAAGTCGCTGGTTTGTGTCTACGTCACTCCTAGCGATCCAACTGTGAATGGGTACTTAATTTTTACATTTTGGTGAATGTCGGTGGTCGAGTACAGTTCTGGTTGCAATTCCTCTTAGTGTAGCGAGGAATGGTTTAGTATTTGTGGTGTTTTATCCACATAACCAACATGATTTAATTTTACACGCCAAACCTTACTCATTTTACGCCAGACTATGTCATATCTTACGCCAAAATCAACTTATTTTTTACGCCCTAAAACCAACTTATAATACGTCAAAATTATTCTATTTATTCTATGTCAGATATTATGTATTTATATTATGCCAAACTTTATTTATACCTCTTCAAATCCTACAAATTTAACAGCTAAACTTACCAACTTCACGGGAAAAAAACTAATCCATATCAAACTCGATTCATTTTCCGCTACGTAAAAACTCAGTCATATCCATATTACAATTCTCACTAATTTACTTACTATTTTACTAGTTAAGTTCACCTCACTTTAACGCTGTACAATGTTTCCTCAACACGGTTATATATTAGAGAGGAGTCAATTACCTGAGCCCCAGAAGTACCTTACCTTAGCCCCAGAAGTACCTTACCTGAGCCCCAGAAGTGCCTTACCTGAGCCCCAGAAGTGCCTTACCTGTGACCCAGAAGTACCTTACCTGAGAAGAAGTGCCTTACCTACCTGTGCCTTACCTGGGCCCCAGAAGTAGTGCCTTACCTGAGCCCAGAGTGCCTTACCTGAGCCCCAGACCTGAGTAGTGCCTTACCTGAGCCCCCAAGAGCCTTACTACCTTAGGCCCCAGAGTGCCTTACCTGGGCCTCAGAGGTACCTGAGCCCCAGAGTACCTTACCTGAGCCCAGAAGTACCTTGCCTTACCTGAGCCTCAGAAGTACCTTACCTGTGACCCAGAAGTACCTTACCTGAGCCCCAGAAGTACCTTACCTGAGCCCCAGAAGTACCTTACCTGAGCCTCAGAAGTACCTTATCTGAGCCCCAGAAGTACCTTACCTGAGCCCCAGAAGTACCTTACCTGAGCCTCAGAAGTGCCTTACCTGAGACCCAGAAGTACCTTACTTGAGCCTCAGAAGTGCCTTACCTGTGACCCAGAAGTGTGAGTAGCCCCCGGACACGTCTATGAGAGGCCTGAACACCTTCTCGTTGAGGGTAATAAGCTGGTTATGTTGTAGGTGGATGGCTGCTACTCTGACCCCTGCCATCACTCCAGCCCTGTACAGCAACACACACACACACACACACACACACACACATGCATGAGAAACACAATTACACACAGGTATATATACAGTTCATACACACACACACACACACACACACAGGAAAGAAAGAGTTAGTTAGTAGATGGTATTGATAAAGGATCACCTGAAGATTAGACACCCCAGGTTATTTTAATGATTAACTACCCATAACGTTACCCTACCCTTACCCTACCCTACCCTACCCTACCCTACCCTACCCTACCCTACCCAACCCTCACCTACCCTACCCTACCCTACCCTACCCTACCCTACCCTACCCCACCCCAACAGGTATCAATAGGGTGGGAAAAATCATCAGATGAAATAAACTGGGAGGGGTGGTCTAATCTTCAGGTAATCCAACTTAGATTAAAAAAAATAATTAGATACACTATTGTCAATATTACAATACACACTCGTCAACAACTATGGTCCTTAAATAATCTTATCATAATTAACCACCAATAATCAGTAACTAAAAAGAGATGTATTTCATTTTTCTGGATAATTTGGCCAAAAATCTCACTCACTCGACTGTGGAGATCTGGTTGTGAGAAAGATCTATGGAAACCGGAGGTGTGCCGTGGTTAGGAATGCTCAGTGCGTCCTTGTGTAGTTTGGTGATGCTGTTATACGAAAGATCCAACAACTCCAAGCTTGGTAGACCTGTTAACCACACGCACACACACACACACACACACACACACACACACACACACACACACAGATGAAGAGTTTGGTAAATCTATGATGGGTATCGTTGTATATTTTATAACAGTAATATTTGCATTTTT
This sequence comes from Homarus americanus, assembly GCF_018991925.1. Classification (NCBI taxonomy): domain Eukaryota; kingdom Metazoa; phylum Arthropoda; class Malacostraca; order Decapoda; family Nephropidae; genus Homarus; species Homarus americanus. Next base: position 25,372,119 of record NW_024716703.1, on the reverse strand, counting down.
TCGTCAGGGGTTTGATGCTGTGGAGACCAATTGGATTTCGAGTAAATTGTTATGTCTGTCTGTCTGTCTGTCTGTCTGTCTGTCTGTCAACTCACCAGCAAAGGTAAAAGGTTCAATCTCATAGAGCCAATTGCTGGAGAAGGTAAGTTTCCTGAGATACTTGAGCACCATGATGGAATACCCAGGGATGAACCTTATGTTGTTGTTGTCCATGTGGAGGCCCTCAAGGTACGGCTGGTCACTTAGTGTAGGGAAGAAGATATTGCTAATGGAGTTCTGACCTGCAAGAGGAGAGACGCGTACTGTGTTGGTTAGGTTAGGTTGGGTTGGTTTAGGTTAAGTTGGGTAAAGTTGGGTTGGGTTAGGTTGGGTTAGGTTGGGTTAGGTTGGGTTGGGTAAGGTTGGGTTGGGTTGGGTTGGGTTAGGTTAGGTTAGGTTGGGTTAGGTTGGAAGGTTGGGTTGGGTTGGGTTAGGTTGGGTTGGGTTGGGTTAGGTTGGGTTAGGTTGGGTTGGGTTGGGCTAGGTTTAGGTAAGGTTGGGTTGGGTTGGGTTGGGTTAGGTTGGGTTAGGTTGGGTTGGCTTGGGTTGGGTAACGTTGGGTAAGGTTGGGTTGGTTTAGGTTAAGCTGGGTAAGGTTGGGTTGGGTTGGGTTGGGTTGGGTTGGGTTAGGTATGTTAGGGTAGGATAGTTAAGTCATGCCAATTGAACTTTTATGTTATAGTTGTATTTTATTGATGTAAATAAAGTCTGTCAATTTATTATTTTTATTTATTAATATAAAGTTGAATTAATATTTTTTCTTGATAAAGGGAAAGATATAAACGCCTAAATAAGTGACCGATATATTTTCTAGATGAATATAAAAAAAAAAAAGCTGTTGTAAGTCCAAAGTGTCGCTGGTTCCCGCCCAGAACATTCTTGATCCACCAACAGTGACTGTGTCTGATGGCGACCGAGCTCAGCGGCGGCCAGTCTACCACTCATGTCATGTCTCTTTATTCCCAAGTCAACAACAACAATGGCGTATAATTACCAAGGTTGAGAAGTTTAAGGGTGTTGTTGAAGGGGATAAAGGCGCGATTATCAACTGTTTTGAATTCATTGTTCATGAGGATAATCTCTTGGAATTTGAGAGGTCCCCAAATGGTCTCGTCGATTTTGCATCGTAGAGCTGTTCCGTCCACCATCAGTCTGTCGATCGTAAGGTTAGGTTAGGGTAAGACAGATTGAATTTCGATAGCGTAGGTTAAGTTCGTTCATCGTTAAGTAAAATAAGCTGGCGTGTCTAGTCTACGTGTTCCAATTACATATTTTATGATTCTTTATCACTTACATTTTCTGATATTCATATCTTGTCTAGTTTACCCTAAAATAAGTTTAGTGATAGAATTTATATAGTTACAATAACAAGAAAATTGGGATAAACACGGAGTTACCACCAACAGAATGTATAGTACAGGGTGTTACAAAAGTCTGTACTCGTTTAACATTCAGAGAACACGGCATAAACTTACACACAGATATTAATTCTTACACATAAGCATCACCGATTGTTCCTCAGTTCCACCGTGTAAATTCTAATAGTCATTCAGAAAAGGTAAAGTTCTAAGACTCACCTGAGGTAGAGGGTGGTGGGGTAGGGGACGGAGCTGAGGATGTTGGTCAGCTGAGTACACGACATCAGGTCTGGTCCACAGCTCAGCTCAGCCAGGGTGGAGTTGATACACGCGCACTGTAAAACACAATAACATCTCCTGTACTGTATATAATTAACCAACAATTCCCCAATTTAAGTTAGTATTTCGAATATCTTATTAATTAAATTGTGTTTTGCGAAATTTCCTTATAAATGCCTCTGATATTCCAAAGGAAATTATTGAACGAAGTCAAAATTAATTAGCCTAGTAATTACACTTCATCCAGGGTTAATAATGCGCTTAATGTACAATTCACAAGTCATGAAACTCAATTTAAACTACGATAACAAATGACTACGACCCCTTGTAGTATAAACGCTTGCTTATTCCACAGTTGAACCATAAAACGTTATAACATAAGAATATACTGTACGTATGGTCTGAATAATCAGTATTTTAACAAGAATATAATTGTTTATATACATACATATATACTCAAAATTTCACTAGTTCTTACGATATCCAGTCGATTACCATATGCACACACACAAAGACATTCTATAGTTCCAGTGATATTGCTCGCTTTCTTGTGTCAATGATCTGCTGTCAGGAGTAACACAGCTCTAGAAATCAGTCTTTATATTGTAACATTTTTATTTAGGAATTACATATTGAACTGTCATTAATTTATTGGTAGTGGACCTTCAAATTTGAATAGTTCAATATATAGTGACTGTGAACCTCATAATGTTAGCCCTGTAGAACCAGTTAGAATGATTAGTCCTGGAAAACAGTTTAAAAAAAGACGTAGGAACATTGTTTATGAGGAATGAATGAAGCGATGTAAAGTTCCAGCTTGTAGCATGTCGGTAACTAAATGACCTTGAAGTGTGTAGACAAAACTGGGAGTGATTCACCTAAAGGCCCCTCCATAAAACTGTACCATTATAATTATGTAACTACCTACTACCAGTGGTAATAATTATAATTTATAATATTTAGTTTTAATGATTAACTAAATAGACAAGGTTAAATTACATATACTGTATAGCTGGCATATAGATTATTATTTTTTTACGTTAATTGATTCGTGTTTGAGGATGGAATTATAATTATTTTGATTAAGATTACATTTAAGCATTGATATTATAATGTGTTTTTGAGCTCCAAGAGGAAATATGTGGACACGCTGCTAATATATCTTATAATGTAACTCTTCAACAATTTACTGTGCAATAGAATACAATATCCCACAGAGCAGCGTCTCTAACCATTGATTCTACACTAGACAACACAGAGTCATAGGTTAGGTTAGGTTTTGTTGTATTACGGGTCACACAAGGCTAAGAAAAATGGTTATATTTTTTGTATGTATTTGAGGTAAAATAAAATACAAGTAACTATATTATTTTTTGTCTGGGTGTTTGTGTACCAGTTATGTTATCATTATCACAATTCCCGAGTGTTTGATAAACCATTGATACCAGCTCAAACCAGACTATTCAATATGGCCAACTCAATCAAATTATTCTCACGAAGATTAACAGAACGTCTCATAATATGTAGACACAATGTCATACAGGTTTTTGTGGAGATCTTATGAATGGCTGAATTATACGGCAACATGGACCAGGTCTCCCATAACTGAGGATAATGTTGGTGATTTAATACAAAGATTCGCGAGATCTCTAATCAGTTAATATCTGTATTGCATTGTGTATATTTAGTGCTTTGAACATTAATAGTTACTAAAAGAAAAAACATAGCTAGGTGTTTCATATGTTGATGCTAATACGGTTAATGATGTTAGATTTAGTTGAGATTAGGTTTAGATTAGGCTAGTTTGTATAGGTTTATTTAGACAAGGTTTATATGAAAATAAGTTTAGTTAGCTTAGGTTAATGTAGACACGTTAGGTAAGTAAAGTGAGGCCAGGGTAGGTTAGGTTAGGTTAATGTAGACACGTTAGGTTAGTAAAGTGAGGCCAGGGTAGGTTAGGTTAGTGTCGACAGGTTAGGTTAGGTGTAAATAAACCAAATATTATCACTAATGGTACAGGCACAAACGCTAATGCAGGACAGTGTGTATGTGCGTGTGTTTAGGTGGGTAGTTATCATACAGTTAAGGTGTCGTGGGGAGTGTCAGGTGGTTGAGGCTCACACAGACGACCCACAAGGACATTATCAAATTATCAATGAAAAAAAACCCAGACCGACAAAGAAATCGAACGCTGCTTTTGTCCTGTAGATGTTGTACGCTGTGGCTCCTGTTTACTTTTTTACTCCAGCTGTCAGTCGTATGCTAAAGCTGGTAAGACTTTGTTGATGGAATGAAGACAGTAAGCGATAAAGAATGAAGTTAAAGAGTAAAAAGGTGTAAAAAGCAAGAGTTGGTAAGCATAGAGGAGTAAGAAAAATGAGAGAATGATAGTGGAATGATGGAGAAGAATGATGCAAGTAGGTATGAAATTTAGTGACGGTGGTGGTGGACTGTAGAAGGAAGAGGACAAGTGTGGGTGGGTTGTGGTAGAAGAATGTGGGTTTGTAAGTGGTGGAGGTGGGTGGGTGGATGGGCGGACAGGTGCAGGGCTCCCACACTTATCACCTGTGAGAGACAACACCTGCAGGAGCCCGGTGTGTGTGTGTGTGTGTGTCTATCTTTCCCCTTCACCGGTGTCTTTTGATTTATTGAGTACCTACACATTCCTCCCTTCCTCTCGTGGTGCTGTGGCTAATGAATGCCTTGCTACCATCCCCTGGTGGTGTTCGTGGTTTAGTGTGGTAAGGAAGGGTTTAAACGCTTCCCTGTGGTGGTAGGTAAGTGTTGACACTGTGTCGTTGTCATCCTGCGGTGGAAATATATGTTTGAAAAAAAAATAACACGAACCCTGACGATAGTGTCATTGTGAAATTGATATCCTTTAACTTAATCTCGTCTAGTAGCTACAGACAGGTTTGTTGTGACGGAAAGTTTATTAACTCTCGTCTAAGGGGAGACCAACCAACAAACCCCGACAACCCAAAAGCTTAGAGGAATCTGTAAAGTCTTCTTGTTTCTATCCTCTAATGCCACTTTCCCTGTGTAAAAAGTCAGCTTCAAACAGCTAAGTCCGTGGAGCAAATATCTAATATACTATAAGACTAGCCGTGTGTCTGTCTGTCTGTTCTGGGCAGCCGAAACGGCACAATCGTTTCTCATCAAACTTGGTGGAAAAATCGCAAAAAAAAAATCGTAGAGTGAACAAACATGATCCCATGTCGATGGTTTTCTTTAGGAAGGCATTAATTAACCATTTTATTTACGATGGAAAACGATGAAAGTCTACGGACTTGGCGCACCCTCATTCGCTGCACGCTAGCCGAGCGTTCAAACTTTCACTGGGCACGAAGGTGCCCGCGATCACTTGTTATAGAATATAGACTATAGTAGTAAATTCACTGATCATCAACTATAAGAATTTAAAGAGATTCGTTTCTCTCGTTCCCATACTTCCCAACCGTCATTCCAACAGACGAGGTCGCTATCGGGGGTGAGAGCTACAGTACTTCTTCACCACCTTCGTTGTTGTGTGTAGAACTGTTCTGTCACATCCATTACGCTTTAGAGGGTGTAGAGGTGTTGTGGGCTCGTGGCATGTTAAAAGTCTTACCCTCGCTACATCACCACCTAGTGTGTGTGCTACAACGTGTAATATCGCCAGCTCCCTCACCAAGTATTCCAAATAAAATGTTATGGAGTTTTTAAACGAAAGTGACTTAAAAAACTCTAGAAACAACTACATCTATTAAAACAAATTTGTGGGTGTTTGAGTGCGTGTTTATGAGTAGATATAAGTGTTTTTTGTATAGATATAATTATTAAGTAAGGCATTATCAGGAAGGTTGTTCGTTCACGTCGATCCATGTTTGAACAATGTGAGGCAATGATTGCTGACGGCGGGTTACCATAACTTAGGCTGATTTTCTTCACGTTGTCTTCTATTTATGTACTGTAATCACCAGTTGTATTAATAAACTATATCCATTAATTTACTGTTCATGGTAACACGGTGCAGGCGGATCTCTCGAGGATCAACCTAACATGGTGCGAGGCGACCCCATGACACCAACCAGGATATAGAGCTCTTGTGTAACTTACTGGTATGAGTTTATCGGATATGTTTTCCTTGATGTATTAAAAAAGTTTCAAGTAATTCACAGAAGTCAATTTCAACAAAGTTATGTTTTTATTATTATTATAACTGGAAAATATAAAACGTACTTTACAATGTAATATTTTGTAACTGAAAGAAATATCAAATTTTATTACTTATATCTCAACCAAAACAGTTTTATATATATTTTCCTATTCAACAAACGTACAGTAACCACCCTTTACCTCCATCAGTATACACGAGTGAACTATAATACATTACTGCATTTAGTATCAACACAGAATTTAATAAAACAAAATCCTATCATATACATGTCAACTTGTGCTTTAATCTTTATTAGTTAACAGAATAACATCTAGGGCAACGGTATGAAGAATAGTGTACAACAGAACTACTGAACGTAACAGTGAAGCGACGAACAGTGCGAGTTTACAGTACTGTGGACCACAAACGAAAGCAGCAGACGCGATGGTATTATTTATGAGTACAGTATTATTTATGTGAGTACAGTACAAGTGTAAGTTATACTGTACCAATAGATTAGTTGTTGTTTTTTGTTATGGCTGTTATCATTATTACCTGCACGGTTTATTTTCAGAGTAAAAATCATGAAATATTTATAATTATAAATTTCACAACGGTGGAGGAAGAGCTGAACCAATATAGTCCTTGGTTGCAGAGTCTATCCTTTTGGGATTTTGCCCCCCCCCTTCCCTCATTAGCATTCAAGTTCGTATAGGCCTAAGTAATTTATTTAAGGATATTTGAATTTCATTGCACACTATCACACACACTATATATATCGGCCTAATTTGCATGGACGAGAACGAACAATAAATAACAGTAAACATTGTTGTAATACATCACATATGATTATTGACAGTTGTATGGAAATTGCACAATATCATATTTTTGTAAATTTACCATAAAAAATGACACGCTTCATCGGCCCAATTGTAAGCCCGGGTTATTTTGAAAAACATTTACCGTTTCTAGGTCTTGTAAAAATGTAAATGCGTATGGGTAAGGTATAATGCCAGGAACATGGGTATGGGTAAGGAATAGTGCCAGGGAGATGGATATGGATAAGGTATAGTGCCAGGAAGATGGATAAAAGATTCTACAGTACATTTATCACTCGCTCAATTCTCGTCTTCTGGTTAAAACAAGGGCAGATAAACTAAATGACCCGTTATCTCCTCTGGCCCTAATCTGCTTTCCATTTCCTGTTTTGTTCCTTATTCTGCTTCTCTTTCAACCCCTGCCTCATCATTGTAGTCGCTTTCTTGATCATTGTCGTCGCTTTCTTGATCATTGTCGTCGCTTTCTTGATCATTGTCGTCGCTTTCTTGATCATTGTCGTCGCTTTCTTGATCATCGTCGTCTCTTGATCATCGTCGTCTCTTTCTTGAACAATTTCATTATTTTCAGCTGGACTTTCCTGACTTTAAACTATTACCTTTAAAGTGTACAGGAAGTCCCGTATAATGTCTCACTATACAACTTCACTCTACCATCTTCTGTCGACATCTTTAATTAATTCTGTAAACTTTCCCTGGAGGTCATCCCCGTGGCTCCTGGTCTATTTTTAAGTGTGCAGGATCAGGATTTAGTTGTTACAGTAGAGAACTTATTGTTGTTGTTGTGTATATAGAAATGGTCACATTCTGTAATAATTTAGAATATAAAATAATTAAGGTGTGTTCCTGGGTGACTGATTTTCTTAACACTAGTTTTTGTTGCTATGTGAGTGTGTCCTTGCTGGGTCTCGGCCTTGTACTGTGAACTAGTCAAGATGTATCATGTGGGTCGAGCAGGAGCTACTGGTGCTGTCACACTCCTATGCACTAAACACACACACACATTCTCCCGCCCTTTATCTTAATTGTCGTCATGTGGTGTGACCATACCAGACGGACATTCCTTGATAACACTTGACTGTTCTAATTATTCCCATGTAGCGGCGTCTCATGCTACAATTTATCCGTGAAGGTGTTACGTATGGTGATCCCGACCATCGTGAGTTTTAAAACATTATAGTGAATAATGACTTACAAATTCACATAAGGATGATGAAGGCCCTGGGCTGTTGCCTCTTGTGTCCTCCTTGGAGTCCGACCCTGTAACTTATATTAAAGTATTTGTGTTGGAGCAAAAAAACTAAAAAAAAAAAAAAATTACTGTTGACTTACTGTACACGGGTTGATCTCTATCGGTTTGGGACACAGACCACAGATGTTTATTCTGCCACCCACACTGCCAACTGCTACCTCCTGGACACGGCCGGTGTGGTGATGGTGTGTATTAGAGTCCTGGTTGCTGCCGGGAACCTTAACCACGGCTTTTTCCTGCTGGAGAAGCCGAGACGCGAGAGGAGGATGGACTCTGACGCCAACTTCAACACTTTGGCCTTTAAGACTGTTTCGAGGACCAGGCGGCTGATACCCTCTGCTCTCCACTGCGCTATGGCTGATAACTTGTACCAACAACAAACACAAGATCAACCTGATCAACATATTTGAGATGTCCTGTATAAAACTATTTAGTTCAGAGAGAAGAGACGGCCGTGACACGAGATGCGACCTGACCACGACGAATGAAGCCTTCAACTTGTCGTCAAGAGCGAAGTTCATTGTTTATATGGAGTGGTGTGTACTGTGTGTGGTGCTGTGGTGTTGCTGCCGGGGAAGCATAGTGGCCATTTCTAACATACCTCTGTGGTCTCTCTGCTAATCTCTCTCTCGGAGGGGCGTCACTCGCTCCCGATTACTTGACACCACGTCGAAAATCATTCTTAGTGGGCTTCCGGCAGATCACATATTTAACTTTTATCACATTAGTACTATGGGTAATTTTGGTGATTAAGATGAGGATAGGTGAGGGTGAGGCGAGAATGATATTGATGGGTGTATAAGGCGGTGTGAGAGTGAAGGCGAGCAGTGTAAGATAGGACCGCTGCGTGAGAGGTTATCAGGAGTCGGTCACCGCCTACCGGTATTGTTAAACTGTGGGAGTGTATGAACCTGCTCTCGTACTGTCCTACCCCCACCTTCCTGCCTTCCCTCCCTCCCTATTTATTTATTGTCTCTCTCGCATTACATATCTCTCTACCCTTGTTTCGCTGGGGTGAGTGAGGATGCACCGTTGGGAGAACCTTCTTTGCCAAACAGCCTTAGAAACACGTGAAAATAGGTTGGGTTAGGTTAGGTTAGCGTTAGGGTGATCAATATTTAGATGAAATAACCGTAGGGGGGCTAAACTTCAGATGAATTAATCCTTCTCTTTACTGTTGAGAAGTGAAAGTTGGCCACATAGGTCTGATGTTGTTGTTTATATGTACCTTAGATCAAATATGTAGATGCAGTAGTCAACTAGACCAAACTGTTTCAACGTTTTGGTGTCGAAATATATAAATTAGGTACTTAATTTGCATATTCTTCATTGACACACTTAAAGGGTTGGTTAATGTCGTAACTAGGCCACCAGAGAGCAACTTATGGTCAAGTTTGATATAGTGATGATAGCAGTAAACTTAAAAAAAGGACTGCGCTGTCACCCGCCGATAATTATACCGTGCGATAATTTTAGCCTCAGTAATTACGATCTACGATAATGGTTCTATGATAGGGTGATTTTTTTTTAATATATTTGGATCGCCTGAAGATTCGCCCCCCTGAGCTTCTGTTACTTTAAGATTAACCACCCGAGGCTAACCTACCCTAATCTAAATTACCCTAACCCAATCAAATCTAAACCTCATGCTAACCTAACCTACCATTAGTAAAGTGATTCTGGCGTCAATGTTTTGTCTTAGCTACTCACGGGATTTTAACAGCTAGTGTATTTGACATTATCGCCGTCGACCCCTAATAGTTTTAGTACGATAAAACCTTGAAACTTTTTACCTATTTACAAAACAGAATGTAATTAACATTTTCCCTCCATCCCATACATCCGCGCAAAAAGTTTTAATAGACTTAGTTGATCGAAATTTAAAACCAGTTTCATATCTTTTTCTTTTAATAGACTAAGATCGGTAATCAGTAAGAAATAAACTTAAGAGTAAAGCTCATAATATTGTTTATCAAGGATCAGTATTCTTGTCTTCTACCTTCTGCTTCCTCCTCTACATCATCTACTGTAGGTCCCATCTTCGTTGTGGTGTGGCAAGTGGCGGCTCCTCACCCCTCCATTATTATTTACTTATCTATGTAGTATATGAGAAGAAATAAAAGAAGGAACAATGAGTCACTTGAAGATTCGCCCCACGCACACACCTACACACACAAAACAACAACAAAAACGCATCGTCATCACTACAGAAACAACTGGCCAGCATCAACCTCTTGTGGTCGAGACAATAAGTGATATTTATCCGTGGTTGTGACTCACAACCACGGTACTCCTGAATGTGCTGCTTAAGGATCTGTTAACCAAAATTTGATATCTTGATTATAACTTGTTCAAATGGCTTTTAGAAAATGTTCAAATGATTTTTAGAATATTTTAATTACTTTTGCAATGCTAATTACTCGCCACTTATGGGTTTTCGAGGTCATTTCTTGGTGCTTGTGTATTATTCTGGATGTACTTAAATAGGTAGGCACATTAAATTTAGTTCAGAGA
>NW_024716703.1:25348947-25361603 GCF_018991925.1 Homarus americanus | reverse complement strand
TGTTGTGCTTCAGTTTCGGTTACGTATTGCTTTTCTCCGAAAAGTAGATAATCTACTTTTCAAGAAAGTAAATAACCATCACCGGAAAGTAGATATTTCCCATTTTCTATGATACAAATTTCGTTTTCTATGATAGTAGATAACCAACTTTCCCAGAAAGTAGAAATATTTCCCATTTTCTGTGATACAAATTTCCGTTTTCTATGATAATCTACTTTGGAAAATATTAATATTTAAAGTCGATAATCTACTTCCACAAAAGTCGATAATCTTTTCTCGAAAGTAGATAATCTACTTTTCGGAAAATAAATAACCAACTTTCCGGAAAGTAGATATTTCCATTTTCTATGATACAAATTTCCGTTTTCTATGATAAGTAGATAACCAACTCCCAAAGTAGAAATATTTCCCATTTTCTGTGATACAAATTTCCCGTTTTCTATGATAATCTGCTTTGGAAAATATATTAATATTTCCCAAAAGTCGATAATCTACTTCCTAAAAAGTCGATAATCTACTTTCTCGAAAAGTGAATATCTACTTTTCGGAAAAATGAATAACCAACTTTCGGAAAGTAGATATTTCCATTTTCTATGATACAAATTTCCGTTTCTATGATAGTAGATAACCAACTTTCCCAGAAAGTAGAAATATTTCCATTTTCTGTGATACAAATTTCCCGTTTTCTTGATAATCTACTTTGGAAAATATGTTAATATTTCCCCAAAAGTCGATAATCTCTTCCACGAAACGTCGATAATCTACTTTCTCGAAAAGTAGATAATCTACTTTCAGGAAATAAATAACCAACTTTCGGAAAGTAGATATTTCCCATTTTCTATGATACAAATTTCCGGTTTTCTATGATAAGTAGATAACCAACTTTCCCAGAAAGTAGAAATATTTCCCATTTTCTGTGATACAAATTTCCGTTTTCTATGATAATCTACTTTGGAAAATATGGTAATATTTCCCAAAGTCGATAATCTACTTCCACAAAGTCGATAATCTACTTTCTCGAAAGTAGATAATCTACTTTTCGAAATGAATAACCAACTTTCGAAATGAAAATAACTTTCCCAGAAAGTGAAATATTTCCCATTTTCTGTGATACAAATTTCCCGTTTTATGATAATCTACTTCGGAAAAATTAGTAATATTTCAAACGTCGAAATCTACTTCCCCAAAAGTCGATAATTGCGAACTTTTGAGAATAAGAAAGTTCGCAAGTCATTTTTCTCTCTTAAGTTCGAACCTACGACAATTAAAGATCGTAAATTCGTATTCCCAAAAGATCGTAAGTATCTACTTTTGGTGACGTAGATTTTCTACTTTTCGGTTAAGTATAAAAATTGGCTCTTTTATTTTTTGCCTTTGGAACCCTTTTGTTTTCAACGTTTTATTAGGATTATTATAAACAAATTAAGTATTTTTTTTCATTTATACGACACATTAAGTTACTATACAAATATTTGTTATGATTGACACCAGGTTACTGCTAGGTTAGGTTGCCCTTATGTTCTACAACCTGTGTACACAGGTCCCCATAAAGGCGACCCAACCTGACCATGCAAGGCTACCAGTGTGCAGCAGTCGACGTGTCTCCCCTATCTCTATAGTGAGGGCTCAGACAAGCCTCGCACACCCAGCGCAAGCATCACTGTCCCTAGCAGTGACACACAGCTTTAGTGTCATCACATAGTCTTACCACTGTGCACAACTAGCTACTTATAAGCCCACCCTAGAAGCATCATGTAGATCTTGAGAATCAATCAGCCTCCCAGAGACACAGATAGCTCTTAGAGCCTCACACATCCCCAAGTTGCCACAAACATCACTTATCTTGAAGACACACTGCCTTGTAATTAATTTTTAATATGTGCAACATTTGAAAACAAAAACAAAATACAATTACAAAAGTTTGTCCAGAAAAATTCATTGGTTACAAAGTAAGTTGTGAACACGTAATAAATAACCATTAAACTAAACTGATAATTAGAAAATAATTAAACTGGCATCTTTTGTTTCAGTGCTGTGCCAGCTAGAGTAAAACTTTGTGTTATACAAATGAAGATGAAACTACTGTAAAAATATCATGCTTCAACAACTATTTTACTGTTGCTGGCACTGGTTAAAAGATGCTAGTTTTAGAATTTACTGTAATTTTCAGTTCTTATTAAATCATTACAACTTGCTTGTAACATTATTGTCCAAAGTTCTCTGCATTTTAAGTGAGCTGAAGTCATAGGCATTCCATTGGTGGACCACCTGTTGACGTCACCACTAGTAGTCTACGTCAATGGTGGAACAGACCCACAAACAATGACGTCATCACCAGAAGTCTGCCTTAATGGTGAGACAAAGCCCTTCCACTTTACACCTCACAGTCAGTCCCTCACTCCTACAACTCAGTGAGTCCTTCCTCAGTCCTACACCTCAAAGTGAGTCCTTCCCTCACTCCTACACCTCAGTGAGTCCTTCCTCATCTACATAACATTGCAAGTCCTTCCTCACTCTATAAACACTGCAAATCCTCCTCCCTCCTTAACCCCCCACTCCTTAGTAGGTCTAATCCCCCTCTCACTAATTATCAGGTCAGTAAGTCCTCCTCTCATTCATTAAGTCAGCAAGTCCTTTCCTCATTTACGAACATCACTACATGTCCTTCCCTAGGTCCTACACCACACTACAGGTCCTTCCCTCATTCCTACACAATACTGAAGTCCTTCCCTCAATAAAACACAATACTGCATATCCTTCACTCAGTCCTACAGTAATCAGTAGATAAACTTTCAATATAGTAAATATTGTGCACAATACAACTTCCTGTCATGTCGGGTAGACTGACTTATTTAGGATATATTCATCTTTTTCTGTACACATACATTAGGAGCATCAATTAACCCTCTCAGTCACAAGTACAGTAGCTCTCTAAGAGCCTCACACATCTCCAAGTTGATATTCACAATATAGTCACCAACAGCCTCTGGTTGGATCAGATTACCCCTGACAACCATACATAGTCCTAGAATCCATTATACAACCACCTATGATCATCACACAGCCCTAAATAGCCAAACAGTCCGTGGCGGCGGCATATAAGCCCTGGGGGCCTCACATAGCCCCTAGGAGTGACATACTGCCTCAGAACATTTACAACAAATACAATCTTGTTTTTTTACAATTTCAAAAGTTTGCCCACAGGAAATGCTCATTGGTTACAAGTAAGTTGTAAAGCTGTAATAATTACTTAATTTTACAGTAAAATCTTAAACTAACATCTTGTATTTCACTGCCAGGAAAAACAAAATATTTTGTTTTCCAAATGAAGATGAAACTAAAGTCCAAAATAATTAAGTTGAACAAAACACTTCCTGACTGTCTAGTTACAAATCCACATAAAAGATTACAACAGTGTATTAGAAGTTATAAGCTTCGCAACGCCACAAGTCTATATGGTCACTCCTATACAAGTCCTTCCCTCACTCCTACACCGCACTACAGGTCCTTCCCTCATTCCTACACTGCCCTGCAAGTCCTTCTCTCACTCCTACACAACCCTGCAAGTGTTTCCCTTACTCCTACACAACCCTGCAAGTCCTTCCCCCACTCCTACACCACACTACAAGTCCTTCCGTCACGCATACACCACACTACAAGTACTTCCCTAACTCCTACACCACACTACAAGTCCTTCCCTAACTCCTACACCACAATACAAGTCCTTCCGTCACGCATACACCACACTACAAGTCCTTCCCTAACTCCTACACCACACTACAAGTCCTTCCCTAACTCCTACACCACACTACAAGTCCTTCCGTCACGCATACACCACACTACAAATCCTTCCCTAACTCATACACCACACTACAAGTCCTTCCCTCATTCCTACACAGCCCTGCAAGTCCTTCTCTCACTACTTCACAACCCTGCAAGTCCTTCCTACACAACCCTGCAAGTCCTTCCTTAAGTCCTACACAACGCTGCATGTCCTTCCTTAACTCCTACACAACCCTGCAAGTCCATCCCTCACTCCTACACTACAACTCCTTCCCTCACTCATAGAATACACCACAAGTCCTTCCCTCACTCCTACACCACACTACAAGTACTTCGCTCACTCCTACGCCACATTACAAGTCCTTCCCTCACTCATAGAATACACCACAAGTCCTTCCCTCACTCCTACACCACACTACAAGTACTTGCTCACTCCTACACCACACTACAACTCCTTCCCTCACTCATAGAATACACCACAAGTCCTTCCCTCACTCCGACATAACCCTGCAAGTTCTTCCCTTACTCCTACACAACAGTGCAAGTCCTTCCATCATTCCTACACAACATTGCAAGTCCTCCCTTCACTCCTACACAATACTACAAGTCCTGCCCTCACTCCTACACAACCCTGCAAGTCCTTTCCTTCACTCCTACACAACCTTGCAAGTCCTTCCTTCACTCCTACGCATCCCTGCAAGTCTTTCCTTACTCCTACACAATACTACAAGACCTTCCCTCACTCTACCACTAGTCCTTCCCTCACTCCACAACTACAGTCCTTCCCTCACTCCTACACAATACTACAAGTCCTTCCCTCACTCCCTACACACTACAAGTCCTTCCCTCACTCCTACACCACTGAAGTCCTTCCTCACTCCTACACAATTCTACAAGTCCTTCCCTCACTCCTACACAATACTACAAGTCCTTCCCTCACTACTACACCACACTACAAGTCCTTCCCTCACTCCTACACAATACTACAAGTCCTTCTCTCACTCCTTCACAACCCTGTAAGTCCTTCCCTCACTCCTTTGTTTTCTAAGTCTTCCCTCACTCCTTCACAACCCTGTAGTCCTTCCCTCCCCTCCTACACAATAATATAAGTCCTCCTCTCACTCCTTCACATCCCTGTAAGTCCTTCCTCACTCCTACACAACACTACAGTCCTTCCTCACTCCTCACCACCTTCAAGTCCTTCTCTCACTCCTACACAATACTACAAGTCATTCCCTCCTCCCTCACCACAATGCAAGTCCTTCCTCACTCCTTCACAACCCTATGAGTCCTTCCTCACTCTACACAATTCTACAAGTCCTTCTCACTCCTACAATACCACAGTCCTTCCTCACTCCCCACACTGTCCTTCCCTCACTCTACAAAACTACAAGTCCTTCCCTCACTCCTACACAATACTACAAGTCCTTCCTCACTCTACACCACTACAAGTCCTTCCCTCACTCCACAATTCTCAAGTCCTTCCTCACTCCCTACACAATACCAAGTCCTTCCACTACTACACCACACTACAAGTCCTTCCCTCACTCCTACACAATACTACAAGTCCTTCTCTCACTCCTTCACAACCCTGTAAGTCCTTCCTCACTCATACAGTTTACTACAGTCCTTCCCTCACTCCTTCACAACCCTGCAAGTCCCCCTCACTCCTACACAATAATACAAGTCCTTCTCTCACTCCTTCACATCCTGTAAGTCCTTCCTCCTCCTACACAACACACAAGTCCTCACTCCTACACCTTGCAAGTCCTTCTCTCACTCCTACAACACTACAAGTCATTCCCTCCTCCCCTACACACACCCTGCAGTCCCCTCACTCCTCCCACAATACTACAACTCCTTCTCTCACTCATACAGTTCACTACAAGTCCTTCCCTCACTCCTTCACAACCCTTTAAGTCCTTCCCTCACTCCTACACAACACTACAAGTCCTTCCCTCACTCCTACACAACACTACAAGTCCTTCCTCACTACTACACAACACTACAAGTCCTTCCCTCACTCCTACACAATACTACAACTCCTTCTCTCACCCCCTACACACCACACTACAAGTCCTTCCCTCACTCCTACACAATACTACAAGTCCTTCCCTCACTCCTACACCACACTACAAGTCCTTCCCTCACTCCACCACAATACTAAGTCTTCCCTCACTCCTACACAATACTACAACTCCTTCTCTCACTCCTACACCACACTACAAGTCCTTCCCTCACTCCCCCACCCCCTCCACAAGTCCTTCCCTCACTCCCTACACAATACTACAAGTTCTTCCTCTCTCCTACACAATACTACAAGTCCTTACCTCACTCCTACCCCACACTACAAGTCCTTCCCTCACTCCCTACACCTTCTAGAGTCCTTCCCCCTCCCCTACACAATACTACAGTCCTTCCTTCCTCCTACACCACACTACAAGTCCTTCCCTCCTCTACACCCACACTAGAGTCCTTCCCTCGCTCTACACAATACTACAAAGTCCTTCCTCACTCTGCCCACCACACTACAAGTCCTTCTCCTCCTACAATACAAGTCTTCCCCTCACTCCCTACACAACACTACAAGCCCTTCCTCACTCCTATACAATACTACAATTTTTCTCTCCTCCTTCACAACCCTGCAAAGTCCTTCCCTCACTCCCTACACAATACTACAAGTCCTTCCCTCACTCCTGCAATACTAAGTCCTTCTCTCACTCCCTTCACAACCTTGTAAATCCTTCCCTCACTCTACACAACAATACAAGTCCTTCTCTCGCTCTACACAATACTACAGTCCTTCCCTCACTCTACACAACCCTCATCCTTCCCTCACTCCTACACCACCTGCAAGTCCTTCCCTCCCCACTCCTACACAATACTACAGTCCTTCCCCTCCTGCTACACAATACTACAAGTCCTTCACAACCCTTGTAAATCCTTCCCTCACTCCCTATCGACTTACCTAGAGTCCTTCTCTCCTCCCTACACAATGCCTAGAGTCCTTTTCCTCCTCCCCAACCCTCTAAATCCTTCCCTCACTCCTACACCACCCTGCAAGTCCTTCCCTCATTCCTTCACAACCCTGTAAGTCCTTCCCTCACTCCTACACAACCCTGCAAGTCCTTCTCTCACTCCTACACAACACTACAAGTCCTTCCCTCACTGCTACACAATACTACAAGTCCTTCTCTGACTCCTTCACAACCCTGCAAGTCCTTCCCTCACTCCTACACAATACTAGAAGTCATTCCCTCATTTCTACACAACCCTGCAAGTCCTTCCCTCACTCCTACACAACACCACATAACCTTTCCTCACTCCTACAGTGCTACAGTATCTCTACAGTAGTCAATAGATAAGATTTCAACACGCTGTTATAATCTGTTTTAGTATTTATGTGGACGTATTTAACCAACACCTACATATATACAATACAACTTCCTGTCATGTTTGGTAGACGGAGTTATTTAGAGAATGTTCATCCTTTACTGTACTCTTGATCGTTTCTCTTGTCCATCTTGATGTTGCCTCGTCATCTGTACACCAAGTTATGGTCCTCATCCTCCCTGGAGTAGTATTTTCTGTTAATACCTGTGAAATTAAAATTTTATTAACCAAAAATATTTTTTTTTGTAAATATTGCCGGGCTACAGGAATTAAAATCACTCTTTCTTCATAGTGATATGCCAGCACTCCTCTTTATCAAGAATTTACCACTAGTCAAGCCACAAGTCACACGAGTGGTCACAACAACAAGCAGGGTAAACACTATAATGACTCTTGTATTATCTCCACCAGATTCTCAATAATAACCCTCAGATTAACTCAAAATATAGGTATCATGTTGAAGATGAATAATGAAATGCATAACTTAGCATTATAAAGTTAAGAGACCACAAACAAAGGTCAAGTAAAGGAACAATTTAAGTACAGTACAGATGACCACAGCCTAAATTAACCCAAACCCGAACCTCAGCCTCACCATACACTAGAAAAATACAAAAGTATACACCACTTATCTCCATATAAATATATCCTGAGTCCAGATCAATTGTACCACACTTGCACCACACACTATCACCAGCCAGGCTCGTCTACCTCCCTGCACTTGCCGTGACCCATACAATGTGGATACCATGCCGCCAATTACCATACTATTTTACCTAACAAATGCACAACGTTAACTGATTTACTTATTACATACTTATTAATAAATTAATATATATAACATACTAGACCATGTTTACATACAGGAACATATATAAAATATAGTCCTACTTACTGAAGAAGCAGTGTAATTACCTCTCAATCAAATATATTCAGTGCCTTATAAAACTCCCTCCCCAAAGATAAAACACTTTTGTTTTATTTTCCGTCTGGTGAATGAGATAGAGCATTTGCTACGAAATTCTCTCACTCCTACACAACATACCAAGTCCATCCCTCACTCCTACACAAAACTTCAAGTCCATCCCTCACTCGCACACTACATACCAAGTCCTTCCCTCACTCCTACACAATACTACAAGTCCTTCCCTCACTCCCACACAACACTACAAGTCCTTCCATGACTCGTACACAACACTGCAAGTCCTTCCCTCACTCCTACACAACACTACAAGTCCTTCCCTCACTTCTACACAACACTGCAAGTCCTTCCCTCACTCCTTCACAATACTACAAGTCCTTCCCTCACTCATACAATACAATACAAGTCCTTCCCTCACTCATACACCACACTACAAGTCCTTCCCTCACTTCTACACCACACTACAAGTCCTTCCCTCACTCATACACCACACTACAAGTCCTTCCCTCACTCATACACCACACTACAAGTCCTTCCCTCACTCATACACCACACTACAAGTCCTTCCCTCACTCATACACCACACTACAAGTCCTTCCCTCCCGCGGGACCCCGAGACAATCCCAAGGTCCATGAGTTGACACCCGTCTTACACCTGACAAAATTGTTGACCATAATATACTTTTATCTCAAAATTGAAATTTATCGGTTTTAAATAATTAAGTACTTTCAGAATAAGACACAAACTCTAAATCTTACCTTGGAAACCCATAGTGTATGAGTAATTAGCATTGAAAAATGTCAGTAAATCATTCAAGGGTCATTTTGCCAAATAATTACTCTGCAATCGGATCGTGGACCACATATTCATAATCAGCAAGCTCAGTAGTACCCGTACTGTGATTTTCAGCAAAATTTAATTTTTGGCCCCAAACCACCAAAAATGTAAGTCTTACACCAGTGGTGTGAAACTCAATACCTTTCGAGGTCCAATTCTTATTTTAGTGACCAACACAAGTGCTATATCACATATTTTTGCAGGATTGAAGTTTACAGCTTCACACATTGCCTTACCAGGAATACCTCATTTGGGTTTGTCTGATCTTAAGTATGTCAAATTCATTCTACTAAATAAACATGATTACAGTATATCTATATATTTCATAATTTCACGGGATGATAAATTTTACCGTCATCCAGCGGGCCACACCTGACCATCCCAAGGGCCACAATTGGCCCGTAGGCCATGAGTTCGACACCCCTTGTCTAAATGGTCGTAAAATGGGGGTTGGGTCTTGGGTGCCTGGAACCAATTAGAATAAATCCCATAGGTTCTGTACTTTCGTTTCACGTTTTTCGTCATCACGCACTAGGCGCGGTCCCAATTAGGCGTGATAACCAAGGGATGACTGTATTCCCTGTAACTGAAAGAGTGTGAGGATAGAGAAATCATGTTATATCTCGTGTGTGTGTGCCCCTAAGTTTACTCCCCTTTACATCTCTTGTTTTATTAAATATAGACTATCTCTACTATATAAATACATTAGTTTTCATTTTCTCAAAAAATGTCGTTTGTCGTCAAAAATATGCCAGACCTAATACCTTGATTTTTCGGCACTTGGGGTAAAAAAATAAATTTTGTTTTAATTTCATACAAAGGTACCCCCTTACATGTTTTCCTGTCAGTGTAGCTTATTCTTAACGTCCGTCTATAATACCACACGTCAAAGGCCTCCACAACCTCTGTCTGGTGTCTGCTGAAAGTGTCCCATAACTATTGTTAATTCCTAAATACACAAAATTCCCCATTGCCTAACATTTATTTCCAATATTTTAACAGCTATCACCTTTATCCACCTCTAGTACGTTTCAATGGTACACTTACTATGGTACTGATCACATCCACGGACTGGCCCCCGTATGGTACAATCCCATCACCAACACCTTCATATGGCAGTGTCGTCAGCCCTTATTTACATCAACAAGGTTCACACTGATTGACGGTCAACAAATCCAAGCCAACAACAACACTCTGAAAAACAATCTTAAGTTAACATTGAAGTAGTGTAGATAATTCTCGTTACTATTTGTTGAATAGTTGAGGGTAACTGTTATTTCTCCACATTAACTCTTAATTTATCAAACATCATTTTAGTTTCGGTCATCCGGGGAATCTTAGAATTTAGGTAAAATTAGATATAGCTCCTGGGTTCTGTTGTTAGGTCAAAATCATTCAAAACTAATCTAAAACCGACAGGAAAACATAGTTTGGATATCTAATTACAGGAATGTCCGAAATTAAAATTTTACCCAAAAATCAATAAAAAGTAAGAAAAAAAAATATATGCAGTACAATAAAAAAGACAAAAACTAAGATCACAAATAGTCTACTCACATTCCTGGCCTGAGAGAAGAGTGTAAACAAAGCAACACTCTTATTCTTTCTATCTTACAAAAATTACCTTAAATATTTTTGACATTTGAATGCTCTTGATAAAATTGTTTTAGTATTAATATTTTTTTTTTTAATTTTACCAACGTCTGGAACACATGTCATCTCAAGCTTTAGAAAACAACTGAAATACTACGCAGACAAGAGAATAAACATTACACTCATTATGTAACCAAAGAAAATACAAACGCATTACAACATTAAAAAAAATCATTCAACAAACTGAGAAAAAATAAAACCTAAATGCATTCAGATAGTGATGTGTTAATTATTCTATCCAGCAGTTCTATAAACAATTTAGAATATACTTTCACAATGCATCACTTGAATAAACTATGATGACTGCACAACGTAGAGAGAGAGTGAAGGAAAAGTAACAAATCAGGGAGAAGCACATCATACACTGTGTAGTCTCTATCTATAACCTAACATGATGCTTTTTAACCCCAGTTCTTCACCACACTGTCCTGCCCCGCGACAGCCCGTGCATGGGACGATACACCCAACCTCACACACCTTTGTTCATGGCCATTGTCTTCTCTTTGTAACGTTATCTACTATGTCTAGGCGTGTCCCCCCTCGTACCGCTTCGTACTACGCTATTCCAACGTCATTACCTGATACAATAAACTTTTTTTTTAGATATTTTCGAAATGTATGAATGTTTGTACAAGTCATTAATTGATTAGTTCAGTTGACGTCTCATCAGTGCATGTATTGTAGTTTTTAACGAAATAGATTTATAAATTAATTGTATTACGTTTCATTAAAGTTAACATTAGTAAGTGAAAAGACGATAAGGGAGTTAGTTTGCTTTTGTGTCGTAACAGGAGTCTGCATTGCCTGCCGTTGTTCCATCTAATGCTAGACATCCTCCTTGCAGTTGACAAATCACCAGTGGAAAGGTTCAGTCACATGGTAATGACAAAAAAGAACCAATCATAGGCATTAATTGATGATAAATAGTGTAATTACGAATACAATCCACGCGTTTAAAGGCCATAAATGTTGAAGCCCAGTAATGCATTATAAAATCAATATCAGGAAGTGGTGTGGTGCAGCTAATCTGGCAGTCAAGGGGCAGATCCAAGCTTTTCAGAAGGGTGGTCCAAAAAAATGTGTTAATGTTGGCATATTCTAAAAATATTAGTTACAGCCGAGGACAGAAGATGTTGATATACTGTACCCTGGATCCGCCATTGTCCTACAGAGGAAATTTTAAAGGTAATTCGATTATTTTTATACAGTCATCTACATACCCCTTACTTCCTTTTCTGGCCTGACAGTTGGCCTGATGGTAGAAACAACGCTGTGTAAAGATGAGGTTTATTGCAGGAAAATTATCATAATCTTGGGATCTACACAATATAGTAGTCTTAAGTGTTGCTAAGAGACAGTTAAGGCAAATGACACTCAGAGAAAAACACTGAGAAAAGTCTACACTAATAAACAGAGGAGATTCTGCGCTGGGTGAAGAACCTTGAAAGAAATGTAGTAAAGCGGAACTGTTCTGAAACAATAAATTAAATGAAGCTTAAACAGATATCATACAACAGAATGCTCTAGTTGACCACTAAGTTTAGACACCTATCACATGAGCCACAACACTTTCACTTACCTAAGTTTTCCATCTGTGATTCGTCATTTGCACAGCAGAGGCCAAACACTGAGTCAAACAAGCCAATTGGTCCTCCTGTTCTTCTGTCATAAACTATAATTAATATTAAGATTCATGAATTAGTTTCGTTGGTCAAAAAAAAAACCCACAATGATGAGTTTTGCAGTAAATTGTCATAAATTATATATACATGCAGATATTTCCTAAATACTGTATCTGAAGAAAAAGAACGTCTTTAACTTCACCTTTGGACACAGGAAGAGCCAATTGACTCTCATTAAGTACAGAAAATCTATATCAAATGAATATTAAGACTAATCTATATTTAGCATTACTCTGCGACCTCTGGAATCCTCAGGGTGGATGCATTACGCATTTCCGATTTGTGATTCTCTCTCGCGGTCACCTCATTGACGTAGGAGCCATTGAAGTGTTTATCAGCGGAGGTAGCGCGGGCTATCAGTGGTCGGTGGCAGCTCTCACAACCA
>NW_024716703.1:25311757-25348848 GCF_018991925.1 Homarus americanus | reverse complement strand
GTGGTAGTGTTATAGTGTAGTGTGGTAGTGTTGTAGTAGACATATGGTAGTGTTAGTGTAGTGTGGTAGTGTTGTAGTGTAGTGTTGTAGTGAAGTATGGTAGTGTTATAGTGTATGTGGTAGTGTTATAGTGTGGTGTAGTGTTGTAGTGAACATGTGGTAGTATTATAGTGTAGTGTGGTAGTGTTGTAGTGAGACATATGGTAGTGTTATAGTGTGGTGTGGTAGTGTTGTAGTGACATATGGTAGTGTTTGTGAAGTGTTATAGTGTTGTAAGTGAAATATATGGTAGTGTTATAGTGTAGTGTGGTAGTGTTGTAGTGTAGTGTAGGGCAGTAGTGAAGAATATGGTAGTGTTATAGTGTAGTGTGGTAGTAAGTTGTAGTTGTAGAAATATGTGGTAGTATTATAGTGTAGTGTGGTAGTGTTGTAGTGAACATATGGTAGTGTTATAGTGTAGTGTGGTAGTGTTGTAGTGAACATATGGTAGTGTTATTGTGAAGTGTGGTAGTGTTGTAGTGAAGAATATGGTAGTGTTATAGTGTTGTAGTGAACATGTGGTAGTGTTATAGTGTAGTGTGGTAGTGTTGTAGTGAACATATGGTAGTGTTATAGTGTAGTGTGGTAGTGTTGTAGTGAACATATGGTAGTGTTATAGTGCAGTGTGGTAGTGTTATAGTGTAGTGTGGTAGTGAACATATGGTAGTGTTATAGTGTAGTGTGGTAGTGAACATATGGTAGTGTTATTGTGAAGTGTGGTAGTGTTGTGGTGAACATGTGGTAGAGTTATAGTGAACATATGGTAGTGTTATATATATATATATATTAGGGTGGTCCAAAACTATATGGTAAAAAATATAAGTAGTAATATATTGCCTCCACAAGCCTTAAAATTGTCCATTTGGTTCATAGATAAGGTCTGTAAAATTTTATCCATATTCATTAACATTTAGAGGTCAATCCATTTTGCATATTATACTTGTAGTGTAGGACTGAATTTTCTTGTCCGCATGATACAGTCTTAATATACACAACACATTATATTGGGTATATTTCAATGTATATAGCCTAGTTGCCTATTTGGAAAGGGCAAAGAGTCAAGTATTGAGTCATAGGGACTGACAATGACAGGTTGAAACAGGAAACACAGACAAGGGTTACCATTAATCAGATGAAGTTACTTATTTCATTTATATCTCATCAGTTCTACAATTATTTCATTATCAATCTAAATAGTATATTTTGCTGAATAAAGACAATGTGTTTATAATGTGTTTATCTAGCCCCGAAAAATCCTTATTACGTACTAAATGGAAAAAAAGAGGACATTGGATTGACCTCTAAATATGCTTTAAATGATCCAATTTTTTTCTGGGATGCATTTTGTACCTAATGGACAAAAATAAACCTTGTGGAGAAAACGTATACAAATATGTGATATTTTGGACCACCCTAATATATATATATATATATATTGTAAAAATACAGCAGCCACAAACCTCTCCCTGGAGGACTCGGAGCACATAACTTTCGTGGTTGACCTGGGAGGAACTGGTATCCTTAAAACCGGTCATTCACATTCCTATTCTCCTTACATACCATTCAATGAACTGGCATCGAGTATCATTCTAAGATACCCTGGAATGGCTGAAGGAGTTAATGACCCGAGTTTTAGGGTGGCAATCACTCAATGGCCAGACCACTACAATCAAAGGAGCTAAACCAATGCTACCAAATGATGCCAAGCAGGCCTACCAGGGCATCATGGAGATCACCTCAGACTTGCTTGTAGTGACAAAACAGGCTAAGGTGGTTTGCTTGCAAATGGAGTGTGTTCATCATACCAAGGACTCCCTACTGCCCACTATAAACTCCTCCTAAGGTATTTTTACCTGGACTATGCAGGAATATTCCTTCAACTTGTGGCTTCTACCCACACAGTTTACAAGTAATGAGTACACACACTAACTTGGCAGCCATGTACTCAACTGTGGAGCCATTGGGGGATGGCATCATCAAGAGGAGTCTGACCACCAAGGGCTATTCAACTACTTTAGGGGCCAGTTATGAAATTGAAATTGACAGAGGGGCCGGCCCATACATTTTCGACTTCTACTTTCCAATCTAATCATGTACTGTATAAACATAAAAAGAAACAATAAACAGCTTAAATTCTCTTTTAAGTACTGTACTTTTATTTAACTATTTTACACAGAAGTCATGCATTTAAACATACATAACAATGCAATTGGCTGCATTAGGAACACACTGTGCTTAGATCACACTCAGCAAGTCACTGAAATACATCTATTCTCATGTCTGTCTTTAATTCTGTATTTGTGACAAGTACTAGTTTATCATCTAATAGGCCACACATCTGTAAACAACGAGACGATTAATGTTTTTTATAATTGCTGAGAATTAATCAAAGTACCAATTAAACATGACTCGAGGGCCGCCAGTTGAATAGCCCAGGGCTACACAATGCACGCAGATCTACAAACCTAACAAGTACCCACACAGAATCATGCTGCTGCCCTGGAAGGACGGTAAACAGCTGTTACAAGATCCACATGTGTTCCATCCTGGTGCCTACCTGTCTCTCCCAGTCTGCAGCTGTGTGGGCGACAAGTTCACGGGAAAATCAGAAAGTAAAGTACTGTAATGTACAGGACTCTGAGCTACAAATATTGCTTTGTCCCAATAGAAACAGAGACTCTGAGAGCCTGAGACACCAACGCTCCATAACTCCTGAATAAGCTGGGCCCCAAACTCACTAATGTCATGGAAGACTCAAGTTGCACTGTGTACAGGCACAGTGTGAGCTTTGTAAATGTGGACCAAATGAGAGATTTGTGGTGTGTTGTGATGAGTTTTGTGGTGGATGGGTCAAGCTGAGCGTTTGGTCAAGTGTAATAAATGTCTTAAATGAATTTTCTTAGTGCATTATACAGGTACAGTACTTCCAAATTAAATACATAATTAGTAATGACGTTAAACACGAGATCTAATTTTAGTAGATCACATACAGTCTGTATGTGATCTACTAAAGAATTTTTAGATCTCGATATAGAAAATTGATATACCCTGTACAGGTATTCCTCACATTATGGAAACTAAGGTTGCGGAAATTTGCCTATACAGATTTTGTAAATTATGACCAGTAAATTTGGAATACGGTCTGTAAATTCGACCTAACAGATATGGGGTAAATTCTCAACAAAAAAATTGCAATATAGAGCAAAAAAAAATTCACAGAAATTATACATCGGCGTACTCACACCGACTCAATGTGTTTTAATCTGCCAGTGTGTACGCTTGATCTCTTAACCCCAGCTCTTGGATTTAACACTTACATATGTATCTTATTCAAGACTGTCCCGTGTATTACCCTTATTCAAGACGAGTGGAAAGAGACCATCAGTGCAAGTGAAAGCAGTAGTACTATACAAGTGCCAAGGGAGCCCATAAAGGGATTACATTGGATATAAAACTTGATGTTTTATGGAGGTTTGAGGCAGGAGAAAAACTTAGCCAGATTGCAATACATGATAATAGAGACAAAATTTGGTCAAGTGCTCAAGCAGCTACTCCTTTAACTGCCCTTACGCTGTACTGCACTTTCATAGAAGTGATGTGATGCTTACTGTGGAATGACTCCTGTGTGTGTGTGGATCAAAGATCAGACCCAATGTAATGTGTCGATAAACACGATGATTATTCAAGAGAAGGCAAATAGTTTGCATAATGATTTGCAGAAAGAAGGTGCAACTACTGAAGCAAAACCTTTTTAGGTTAATAAAGGCTCGTTTGAAAGGTTTAAAAAACACCTTATTTTCACAACATTATCGGTGAAGCTGCCAGTGCTGATACAGAAGTCACACGTAAATATCCTGACGAGCTGAAGAAAATTATTGATGAAGGAGGCTACACATCAGAACAAGTGTACAACGTAGATGAAACTGGATTATTGGAAGCACATGCATGCTAGGACATTTATTTCTAAGGAAGAAAAGTCAGCACCAGGTTTTAAAGATCATCTAACTCTTCTTGTGGGAGGAAATGCTGCTGGTGATATAAAATTAAAGCCCTACTCGTGTATCACTCTAAAAATCCAAGGGCTTTCTAGGGCTATGCCAAGTGTAATCTACCTGTTATTTGGCATTCATATATGAAGGCTTGGATGACTATGGGCCTTTTTCAAGACTGGTTCACTAGTTCCTTTGCCCTGTTGTTGAAAGGTACAGTGACATGCATAATATATCCAACAAAGCATTGCTCCTCTTAGACAATGCACCAAGTCACCCAGTGAACTTGAATGATCTTTCTGATCATGTGAGTGTAGTATATCCCCAAGAATAAAACTGCCTTGCTCCAGCCAATGGATCAATGCAAACTTCAAGTTGTATTATCTAAGAGGAACTTTTAAAAGCAACTGATGAGGAGAATAAACCTACAGTGAAGGATTTCTGGAAAAAGTTCATCATCATGGATGCCGTGGAGAACATGACTGAGTCGTGTGTTGAAGTGAAATCATCAGTTATGAATGGTATTTGGAAAAACATATGGCCAGAGTGTATCTATGACTTTCAAGGTTTTCCACAAGCAGAAAGTATACATCAAGTTCAACAAGACATTGTGACACTTGCTAATGATGTAGAAGTTGTAGATAAATGATGATGCGGTTGAGTTGCTACAGTCCCTTATTTCACCATAAATGATGTTGAGTGCTGCATGAGGTGAGGTGGTGCAATGTGAGTTATTGAGAGGGAGAGGGAGGGGCACTATTGTCTTCTGCCCTTCCCTGTAAATCATCATCATCATCTGCTTCAGGCTTCGCTCTGGAGGCGAAAAACTTATCCAAAGTTGTTTGACATTTATGGCACATCTTCTCTTCGTACAGCTCACTGTATCAGCTGAGGCCATTATGAACTGCTCTTACAACTATGAGGTTGTGTTCACAATTGGGATCTATAAGTGCAAACCCTTTAGCCATTCCCTTTGTAGTCAACATAAGTGGGGTGGGTGGAGCTTCTGTATCCTCCTCTTCTCCTGCAGCTTGCTCTTGTTCCAACAGCATCAGATCCTTATTCGACAGATCTTCTCTATGGGACTGTTTGTGTGGAGGCAGTGAGCTGTAACTGCAAAGACAACGCTCCCTTCCTCCCTCCCCCGATGTGAGTCAGCTGGGGAACTGCCCAACTAAGTGGCTGAACTGTGTCACCTCGCCCAGAGGATGGTCTGAGTGTGGAAGGAGCAATTCTTTGCACATAAAATAATATATAGTGTACCAATAAATGTGAAGAATAAATACAAATAATACTGTACATAAAACACTTTAGGGAGCATCATCTATGCAGTCAAGAGCTCACTGACTCCACACAAACATTCCCATAGAGAGGATAATAATAAATCCTACTGCTACAAAGAATGCAAACCTCATACAGTAGAGGCGATAATTCACAGGTTAGGAACCAAAAGACTTGTGAATTATAGTTTAGCTGATTCAAATAGAAATAAATAATTTGGTTCGAGGCCCAAAAATAACCATTAACTGTTCCAAAACTGCTTTAATAAACACCCCCCACAATTGTACATAATACACAAAATATATAACAGGTATAGTACAAAAAGTAGTTCTATATTACCTTGACAACTCCTTCCCTTCTCATTAATTTGTGGGTGTTACACCATTAAGGCAGGCGCCAGCTTGGCTGTGACCGCACTATGTCAACAAAGAACCAGGAATTTAATACCACACAATAACTCACCTGGAGTCAAGTGTGGGATTTTTTCTTGTGAAAATTTATTACTTTATATGTTTATTCACCATGAACCTAAATAATATGGTCATTTTATTGAAATAGCATAATGTTGTAGTAAGAAGGGGTGCTGAACACTGGGGAAGGGGGCACTGTCCACACCTAGCAACCCTGCCTTCTATCTCCCCCCCACACAATTCACTCCCCACTTTCCCTTTCTCTCATTTTACAATTTTATATTATGTTTTCAGTATTTCTAAGTCATATTAGACCATCAAAATGACATTTCCACAACTTTTTGGTTTCTGATGTAAATAAACATTGCAGCACCCAGTGCCTGGCCACAAATTATGATTATTTGACCACAAAACTTTATAAAAGTAGTTACAGAGGTACAGTACCATGAATTTGTATTTTGCAAATTATCATGACTCCACTGTACGAATCACAAACTACTTAAAAAAACTTACAAAATACTTAAAATGTATTGTGTTGTAACCTCTCATTAAGAACAAGTAAATAGATACTCAGACAATATCCAGGGACTGCAACAAGTTTTAAATAGAACAGCATCATAGTTTGTGATACTGGTTGACAGTTTTGTCTTACACACAAACTAAAAAAAAGGGTGTCAAAAAACCAAATTTTATCAATGTAATTCACATTTTCTGATGAAATAAAAGCTGCTTAATTCAGAGCACATCCACACAAGTAAAGACAAAACTACTACAGTTATATAAAATAAGAGTATACAATATTTGTTTTAACTTGTATAAACCCCTTGATCCATCCTGCACAAAAGTAAGAAAGGATTATAGATAATAGATACAAGAATGTGTAAAACTAAATGTTTAAATCAAGTTTACAATACAAAATAGTTGTGGGAACTCATCCATAGCCATGAAGTACACTGTGCCAACTCCCCCCAAAAAACCCAGATGAGGTCTTGCTTTATAAGAACATTCAGTTCTCTGTGCTGCCATTCACTCTTTTCCTTATTTATCTTCACCTAAAGACAATGACCTACTGTATATGCAATGGATAAATATATTAACTGTGTCCCTGATCTTAATGCAGCACCTTTTGTAGTTTGAAATCATCATGGAGAGGAGGATTATCCAAGGTTCTTCCTTTTTCACATAAAATGCTTCTATACTCAACCACCAACTAATTAAAAAAAACTGACAAAAAGTTAATAGCTGTAAGTCACACACTAGGTGAAGTTTAACTGAATATTCAGATTTACCAAAATTAATAAAAACATGCTTCTCCAGATTCCTTAAATAACCAATGTTTAATTAGCCTTATGAGCTATAGGTTATTTATCACTACAGTACTACTTATACATGTAACTCTTATTCACTCTACTAAAGCAATTAGCAAAAGCAGAGCCTATACCTATTGAAGCTATCACAAGTTGCTACAGTATTATTATTTTTCATCACCTGTACTGAACAATACGTAGACAAGCCGTTTTTTAACCATGGGACAAAATAAAAGTACACATGTACTCATAAATACACACTGTACATACATACACATACTTGCATAATTTATTTATATTTTTTATATTTTGATGAAACTGACAGATATTTTAAGATTGACATATGGTGGCCACAGTACATTGCTCGTTGTGCAAATCTGTGCTGTTGTTTGGTTAAAATTTCTGTATACGCTAATATGAACTCAATAGTTTATGCTCTATGTCTTGATGATATGAGTAGACATTAGCCTCCGAAGTAGTTTATTTTCTCATGAGGAAGAACCCCCCAAAATAAATACTGTAAATACATAAGTAAAATAAAATAAATGATGTATGTACTATGTGTATATTCAGTACTATCACAGCTTATAATGGCCACAGCAAATGTCTCATAAAAATAAACCATTTCATTCATGAAGAACATTCCTACCTAACACTGGCCATACTGACAAATTATTTGATACAGGGTATTCATGAAACACTGACGAGAAAGAAATGCAAAAGTCTAAATTTCTTATTACGTCATTACAAAGTTGTTATATTATCTATATGCACAATACAGTACCGTACTGAGAAGCTATATTTGAAAAATACCAAAGACCATTGGCTCACAAGCCTTTGCATGACAGTTTTATTCATATGCAATTTGAATTTTACCATCTACTTCCTCCTCGGTAGAAAGGTGAATTTTAGCAATAACTAGTTGACTTGCCGGAACCTGTAATGTGCTGTAACACTGTGGAGTTTAATGAATGTTTGATTATAATGAGTAATTTTAATGCCCCAAAAGTTGGGAAAGGACTAGAAGTAGGACCTCATGGGTTGGGTAATAGAATGAGAGAGGAGAAATATTAATAGATTTTTGTAAGGAAAACAAGATGATAATTGGAAATACTGTACGTACATGGTTTGAACAACACCCAAGGCACCTCTATACATGGGTCTCACCCCAGGACAATGTAAACAAAATAATCAGGAATCAAATCGATTACATTTTAATTCAGGAAAGATTTAGAAAGGATAAAACTTTGAAAATTAAAAAGGAAAAACAATGGCCAAAATAAAATGGGATTTAAGGAAGCTCAAAACAAGGGCAGGGATAGAATATAAAACTGACATCAAAGACAGACTTTCAGTATTGCTGGCAGGTGACTTTGATGAGCAAGGACCAGGA
Organism: Homarus americanus; assembly: GCF_018991925.1. Lineage (NCBI taxonomy): Eukaryota > Metazoa > Arthropoda > Malacostraca > Decapoda > Nephropidae > Homarus > Homarus americanus. Next base: position 25,340,429 of record NW_024716703.1, on the reverse strand, counting down.
TAATTCAATATTTACAAAAAATTAATGTTAGAGACTGGGGAGAACTTATAGGACACAGGAGGAACGAGGCTAAAGTGAGCGAGTGACAAATTAAACTTTAAAGAAAATAGATAGAAGAAATATGATAAAACGAAGTAAGGCTTACATAAAAATAACATTAAAATGAAATACAGATAGGCCAAGAAATATGATCTAGAAAGGAAGTGCAAGGAGACTGAAATGACAACGAAAGGCATAATTATAGGCAAATGTATAAATGAACCACAAAAGGGGAAATAAATGGGGCGGGACTATCAAAAGTAAAGACAATAAGATCCTGTTTGAGGCATAAGTAAAAGAGAGATGGGGAGAGTGAGGTTGATTAGCTTCCAGCAGATTTTATAAAACGAATGGGATAAAATGTTTGACTAAAATATATAATTCTATACAAATGTACAGTACTTCAAACGAGACATTCCTAGTGATTTTAATTTTTTTTTTACCGGTATTTGTATTATTACCTAAAAAGTCAGAAGCCTAAAGAGTGCACCCAGTTTAGAACAATAAGCTTAATAAGTCATGCTTACAAAGTTTTATTAAACAGAATTTTAAGTAGAATAAAGTTGGGAATAGAAAGTGAGTTATATGATGAGCAAAATGGATATAGAAAGGGAAAAGGAACTAGAGAAGCTATATTAGGTTTCAGAATTTTGAATGAAACAGCTTTAGAGGTCCAAAGAAATGTATATAATCTGTTGTGTTGATTTTGAACAAGTTTTTGATAAGGTAAACAACACTGCTGAAGGAGATATTAGAAATCTAAAAAAAAACTTTACTGGCAACAGGAGGCTGCAGTGTTAGTAAATAATAAACTTACTAATTGGTTCAAAGTTAGGCAGGGAGTACAACAAGGCTGTGTTCTATCTCCAACATTGTATAATATATATTCAGAATTCTTAATGAGAGAAGTTATAAGTGATAATGAAGGACTTAAAGTTAAGGGTAAAGTAATATTAAATATACCCTATGCATATAATACTACCCGATCACAGATAGTGAAGAGACATTACAAAAACTCATTAACAGATTATTGGAAAAAAAAGTGAAGAACATGGTTTAAGAGTTAATGCTGTAAAAACAAAAGTATGATTGGTTGTTTCCAAATTGGAAATCAATCCTAAAATAAAAAAGATGGTAGGCAACAAAGAACTCAAACATTTTTTAAGAATTCCTTGAACTTAAAGTGTACCAGCACAATACTGTACTTGAGGTTCATTAATACTGTATCCACTTAGTCTAAACTTAATTAAATCATATTTGGCAACTTCTTGTACAACATAACTTTGCATTAAATAAAGGCACTGTATCCTAAATGTTCACAACACCAAGATGATGATAATTGATGTTTATTATTTAAAAAAATTTTTACTGCAAATATTATTCCACAAAATATAATAAGACCCATCATGTCCCCATTCTCCAGGTGCTGGTGATGATGTACTTAAGTCTTACAAGTGATTCTGAAAACTTGTGACTAAGTTGAGCAATAAGGTACATGAGGTAACATGATTCATTTCATACGTCCCTTTCTTTGAAGCTATGTACTGTACTGTATCTGAAAAAAAATAAAACCCACCTGAAAAACAAAACAATGTGTCAGTACTGTACTGTATATCTAATAACAGATTATAGTAACTCACTTAGCAATTTATATCTATCAGGGATACTGCTGAAGGAAAAACCCAACACAATAAATTACAATACAGGAATACCCAGGTTATTACAATGGGTGCATTCCTTAAAGTCATTGCAAATAACAAATTTGCTATTATCGGGGCAATTTCCAGATATATACTCTTCATTATCTGAGGCTTTAGTGACCAGGGTCACGTGTATACTGTAGTACTGTACCAATAAATGTGAGGAACAAATAAAATTTTAACTAAAAAGTAAAATTAAAGAAAATTTACTACATTGCCATTTGGCAAAGTTTCACTACACTCAGAACATGGGAGACTGGAGCAGCTGAGATCTCCAACACAGCTCTCTCCTCCCACACTCCAGGCGCTAACTACCGTACATGTAAGAAACGTTTATTCCCTTTATGTTTTTATCTTATGATAATCATTTCGTTTTTGGGGCAATTTCTGTATGAACAATTGTGTGCACATGTAACGGAGTAAAAGAATTGAAGAAATCTACATACACTTTCCCGAAAATTTCAGTTAACAAATAATAATAATAATGCAGCTCACAGCTTGGTCTGGTTGGAGGAGACCAAAATCCCCGATGCCGCATCTCCCTCCCGCTCCCACGATGAGACCACTAACTCCCACTGACATGAGAAATGTTTATCCTCTATGTTTTTGATCTCATAATAATTTCTTTTATTTTTACTTTTTGCACATTCTGTATGAACGATTGTGTGCATGCAGCATAGTAAAAAAAAATAATAGTTACAGTATGTACAGTATATCTATATGAAAGTACGAGTTGACAAATAACAATAACACCACTTGGCCTGGTAGGGGGGATGTAGCTACAGGGACAGTCTAACTTAGCAACCTGCCAAGTTCACACATACAGACCCATGCTCTTTATATTTCTTATTTTAGTAACCTATTTTTTTTATTTACAGGTAAACTACATACAATGCAATAAAATAACTACAATACCACATTAAGTGTGTGTGCTTACATGAGTGTGTTTGTGTGTATGACGTTTGTAAATGAGTGTAAACATTTAAGCTAGCATTTAGCATTGCCATTTGAAGAATTCTAGAATGTTCAGCGTGTTTTTTCATGCTGAGATTTGGAATTACAGGGACGGGAGTGGGGTGAATTTCTCCCGCACATGAATTTTCATGCACGTGCTCCGTGTGAACAGTCCCATTGAATATCATTAATATCTAAATGGCGCGGGTTCTTTCGTGTTTCTTCCCACCACTGCTAGCACTTGCACTTAATGGCCTCTTTCCACTCATCTTGAAGAATGCACAAATCGAGCAACCAAACTAGTAGGTCTTATAAGGTTGTTCAGATATGTAGATGGGCCGTCACCTTGAAACGATCTTCAAGAGTGAGGTACTTTCCCGCCTGGAGTACTGTCACCCTATCTGGTCCCCGAGATATGTTAGGGACTGTCAGTTGATTGAAAATGTCCAAAGAAGAGCCACCAGACTGGTGCCTGCACTATGGCACCTCAGCTACCCTGAGAGATTAGAGCACCTGCAACTGCCTAGATTGTACTACAAACAGGCAAGGGGTGACCTAATTGAGGTTTAAAAACATCTCAGATTGCACTACTCAGTCGAGTGTCCATACCTGGAGCTGGCGGATGCCCTCTTCCAAGGGGTCACAGCTCAAGATTAAAGCCACAAGTTCAGAAAACTTTGAGGCAAACTTTTTCAAGAGTGAGAATTGTGAACTCTTGGAACAACCTGCCAGAGTGTTAGGATGGCACCCAAAGTGAGCTCTTATCAAGACCAGACTTGACCAACACTGAAGCAGGTTTAGATACATTCAGGAGTCAGTGCATGCCCAGTACTTGCCAACCGGCCGCCCAAGCTAACAAGCCAATCAGTGGCGAAGGATAAAAGTAAAAAGTACAACAACACAATACCTGTAATACAGTCCAGAAAAGAGAGGCACAGCTGAAAACTGGTTGGGGATTAAAAAAAGACAGAAACCCTTGTTGTTGTGGGACCGATGGTGCCTTTTGGCTACAACAGATGAATCCACACAAAATAAATGTTACAATTTTGGTAAAAATTTAATAAATTTCTATAAGGGCAAATTTCTTTTCCATATCGTGAATTTTTGGTCATAATTTCAAAATTCTGTTAGGGCGAATTTCTGTAATGCAGGGGATCCCTGTGCTTCCACAGTTCAACAGATGACAAGAATCAAAACACGTTACCTATCCATCAGACATCTCAGGTTATGTTGTAAATTGCAGAACACATAAGGTTAGGTTCAGCTGATGATGCAGTGGTCAAATGGTTACAGCACTATGGGTCACTGGTTTGTGGCCAATTGGGGAAAGTGCAGTGCCAGCCATACTGTCTCTTGTGTATAGAAGAAAATGGGTCATTAGCCTTATGGGACCTATCGTTACTTTTTCAGTGTAATTTATAGTTGGTCAGATTAGGTTTATCAAGCTAGAAGGACAAACACTTACCTTACAAAAAATGTTTTAGATTCTAATTCCTCATTGTTGAGAGCTGAGTTTTTCATTCCAATGGACATAAAATTTTGATGATGATTAGGTTTTAAATAATCACCATATGTATATACAGTACTATGCTCCTTTTGACAAGAACTGTCCATCCACGGCCATCTATTCATTAAATCATTATAAAACTAAAGATCTGTATACATCAACAGTAGAACTTTTACCCTCAAATATCCTAATTCTTCTTAATATAATGCTATGATATCTATAAACCTATCAGCAAATCCTAACTATTGCTTGGTGCACAAATCTTCTTCTTAGGACACCTGGCTCTGATCTTTGAGGATGTCAAAATCATTCACACAACCAAGCCGGATTCATAGCCACAGTGCCTTCATTGTAGACAGTGCAACTTCACCCCAAGGCACCGGGATGTTATCAGTGGGATTTTTATTGTTGAAGGAATGCCAAAACTCTCGGAAGTATGACGCTTCATCTCCATATTTATCAGTGACCAATTGCAAAATTTTCATTTTAAGGTGAGCTTTATGGGTTGCAATTACCCTCTTGATCTATGGGCTGGATCAGATATGTCATGTTCTTGGGAAAAATTCCCCTCTTACATGCATTTAAAGGCACAGGAGGGCATGGTGCATTATTTATGAGCAGCAAAGTTTTGTGAGATTTATTTTTATTTATTAATTTTTTTCATTCAGACAAGCAAAGTAGCATTATATAGCTGGGTCATAATTTGCCCATATACTTAATGTAAATACACTCACCTTACTTTTATGATAAACATCTTATCATGTACAGTACCCCATGATAAAATCATCTGGCATTAGCCAAATAATATATTCAAGTAAAGGAATAAAATTTAGCTGACTCACCTGACCTCAGTCCACCATTCTTGGCACTAATGAAGAATTTTTCCCCTGCTGGTGGAGGGTTCATCAACAGATGAAAATTTACGTTTCCCATTCTTTGGTCTTATCACCTGAAATAATGTGATTTATTTATTTTTTAATTATATTAACTACATTTTTTCCAGCGAAAGTAAGAAAATAAGCAAGAAATTGTTCCTGAGTGACATGTGGCCACATAATGAATGACTAATACTTGTCATCAGCTTTCAATTCATATTCAGGAGAAATCAGTAAACACATGATCTTTCATAGAAGTAAAACAACTGTTCCTTGCTAACTCTATAAAAAATATCATGTGACTACTTAACAGTCGATCTTTCAAATTTAAATCTGTACCCAGTTAGGTTTAAATATAGGGCTTTATTCTTTGATAACAATTGAAGATTTTGGTCCTATATAAACCTTTTAAATTGGTGTCTGAAAGAGACAGACAGGCGATACCTTAACACCAGATGTTTCTTCCCTACCTGGGGTGGGCCTTGCCCCTCAGTATTTTTGTATTATTTTCATGAATGCAAAAAAAATAATTACCCGTACTTTAATTAAAAAATTGTACGTAATAGTTGTTAATGAGGGAAAAACACAGATCTACAAGTTTATTTTGTAAGGTTATTCATATATCTGTGAAGAGTATTCCACTATAATTCTAAAGGTACACTCTGCAATAACAGTTTTAAGGAAAATCTTTTTATATGAAATGTATTCAGTCCAAAGCCACTACATAAATATAGGATTTTACTGTACAGTGGTCGCTCGGTTAACGAACACAATTCGTTCCAGAAGGTCATTCGTTAACTGAATCCATTGTTTCAATGGGATATTGGGTAATTGGTTCCAGTTCACAGAAAAGTACATACAAAGAAAAAAATGCAGTAAAGTACACCTACTTTGAGGTGTGTATGTAGAAGGTTCCTGGTTGATGAAGAAGATGATGGGAATTAGAAGTGGGGGTGGAGGAGAAGGGAGAAGAGAAGGAAGTGGGGATGGAGGAGAAATCACCTTTCAGAGGACCCATGCTTGATGCAGTAATTTCACCAATAAAATTTTAAGTTCACTAGGTGTAATTCAAGATTATTTTCTTTAAATCAACACTGCACTGTGCTATATATTATCAATATGTTAACTAAAGTTCAGAATGACCAATAATTTCAATGAAAAATGCAAAAATATTCAAGACACCAACTAAATGGATGCTCTCTCCACTATTTTAGCCCAACTGACGCCTTGTAGCCGACTCACGTATCTGATGGGCGCACAACAAACTAGTTCCCTGTACTGCAGATATTATCAATATGTTAAATGTTAAAATGACTAATAATTTTAATATAAAACATGCAAAAATGTTAAAGAGCACAACTTTATTGATATTTACTCCATTGGAAACGAATGTAAACATAGAACAGATTACTGAATTGGCAGACAAGCCCATCAGCTGATGCTCACAACAAAACGTGACGTTCGTATGGATTTCGTTAATCAAATTTTTGTTCGTTAACCGAATTGAAGATTCTTATGGAAGGTAATTCGTTAACCGAGGGACCACTCTATCTAAATATGATTTTCAAAGCTAAGTTTTTAAGACAATGAGATTACCGGGGTATCTTCAGATTTATAATTTCAAAACATGTTTATTGCAAGCATAAGAATATTATTTACAGAATACAAATCTGTAGAGTACTTTACCTCAAAGCGAATTATAATACCCCAGTGGTCTGATGGGAAGCTCTGTGTTCCTGGGGTTTTCTCTAAACCCAAAAGGCCAAAGTATTGAGGTGTTACAATTGGTGGATCAGCTTGTCGCATGTATACTCTGTCAAACCTCATTTTCGGCTTGTAACGACCAGGAAACTGTTAACAATACAGAGTTGCATGATTTAATGTTAGGTGATACCATATAAAGAATATTTCTTATTCACAGGTAAAACTGTTGATCAGTGACAACACTGGCAGTACACTTGCCTCCTTGTTGGTATTTCGTTCAGTATCCCACGTCCACTTGCACTCGGGCCGTTTACCACATGCCTCCCATAAATCATAAATATTTGAAGGCATGCCAACAGCAGCAACCTGTAAAAATTTATCTTATTACCAACTATAACACAATTTAAGTCTAGACAGGACACAAGCTAAATACATTTTTTTATCAACATGAGATTGTTTTAATTAGAAGGTAGATAAAACATGTATACCCTGTATAGAGTACTGTATGTCCAGCAATTAAAACCATAACTTGGCTGAAAGATAAAAAAAAAATCCTTAGTGGATCATACCAGGAAAATGAATCTACAAGAAAAAACCCATTCAGCTGTGAGTGTGACTTTATCTAAGATATAAAATCACTGATATAATATCAAAGTTAAACATGTACAGACTCCACAATCACCATACGTACATTACTGAATCTGCTATATGTACAGTATGCTTCTGTATACACACTAACAAAGTATGCTAAACCCTGCAATAAATAGTACCAGTCATACCTCTTTGTCACGTATATTCAAGTCTCCTCCATATATTGTAATCATATTTGATGGACTCTCTTTTATGTTTTCAATTCCAGTTTTTAGCTGAGCAACTCGTTCCTTGGTAAAGTTTGCTGTGCTCTCCAAGTGGGTGTTGAGTAAGCGCAACTTGACATCTCCTATGTGAGCCTGAAGAGGAAATGGTTGTTGTAGACTGTTACTGGCAAAAGCACTATTAAGTAGCCAATCATAATGTACAACCATCAAAACAGTTAAAATCAACTTCTTTGAAGAATGACAATGCTATAAAGTAAATTCCTTAGCCCTCTCAATATAAATCCTTTTCTATCATATTTTTAGCATAACTGATTAAATCCAGTGTCACTCAATGCTCTAATGTAACAATAAACAGAGCCCGCAGTCTGTCTTCAATACTTACAAATGGTTTTGTAATTTTTTAATAAACACGAGTATTGAACTGGGTGATAGTCATGCTTTATTAGTGAGGGGTCAGGCGCTGGTCTAGAGCACTCATACACTTATCTTCTATACCAACATTGTGACAAGTGGCGTAAATCCCCAGCTCTGGTGACTACACATTACAGTATATACAGTACAGTAGTACTGTATATAGTTTTAACTATCACATTAAAATTCATGTTTAATGAGATTAGGTTAAGTTTTGGTGCTGAAATTCTTAGGTCTGGAGAGGATCAGTTGATAAATTTATAACACAAGACCCTATAGGAAAATGTGTCCCAATTAGCACGAATTCACTTCACAAACAGTTTTTCACAAATGCATGTCGCTAGTCCAAAAGTTCAAAATCCTTACTGTACTGGGTTAAGAACAGTTTTCTATTATTAAGTTTAGTGGGCTATGGGAGGATAGTCAGGGTACGGAATGTGTCCCATTTAAGTTATTAACTTCCATTCGACAGATTTGATATGTACTGTTGCAGCATTATGATGAAAAGTACTAACCTCTACAGACAGTAAATTTCGGCCCATGACTGTGTTTGGGTAAGGGATTAAGTTATGACCGTCAAAGTAAACTGTAGTGCGACGGAGTAGTATAGCAGTAAAGTATTCTTCTGTGTCTCCCACAATGAAGACAAACTGGGGAAGAAGGTCCTCCAGGTAGGTGTATGTCTTTGGCACTAATTCTTGTAGGAAAACTATATCTGCTTTCTCACTGAAAAATAAAAAAGGAGATCTGTAACTAAAAGTAAAATATGTGAATCTACAGAACTGAAACTGGACAGTCACCATTACAACTTTACATGTTGGCATCTTCCCCATAAAGTCAGCATTGAAATGAAACTACAACAATGACAAAATAACATTGACAACCTTTTTTTTTTTCATGTCTAGAACAAACACTTATAGTCCATCATCATAACTGTTTGAATAATACTTCCTAATTAACTGGGAATAACCACCATGTGTATTCACTCCTTTCAATCAGAGCACTATGGAATCCAACCCTACTGTACTCCATTCCTCAACACATTAAATAATAATAATAATGATAATAAACAGTTCATTAATAGAGTTGCAGCCGGTGGCTGAAAATATAGACATACATACATTTGATTTAGACATAATGATATATGCGTTGAATACATTTACAGGGCTGTACAGTACATAAATCAGGAGTTGTTTATTATTTTAACAATAAGTGGGATGGTGCTATTCTTATATCTATCGGTGCGGGCTCTTATGGGCTGAATTTTGTTGTAGTGGCGGACTGCGCGAGGTAGGTGGGGGGGCTGCCAGTGGCAGGAGGTGGCGAAGACGAGGGTGGTGCATTAGTTGGCTGCCAAACCTTTCCAGTGCTTGGTGGTGGAGGTCACTGAGGAATGGCATTTCCAGGGTGGAGAGAGCATTGATGGGAAGCTCTGTGTTCCTGGGGTTTTCTCTAACCCAAAAGGCCAAAGTATTGAGGTGTTACAATTGGTGGATCAGCTTGTCGCATGTATACTTGCTACAGGTTTAGTCACTCCAATGCTTACAAACCCATTACAGTGCCCATACGTAAAGAAATAACATGAAAAATGCTTCACACATACCTCATTTCTGCAGAGAGCTGGGCAACTTATTGTCTCCAAATTTTACTGCAATCAGTCATAATTTGGCAGATATGTACAGATATCTACAATTAAATTTTCTTTGAAAAGTTTATGAAGTACACACAGTCTAGCAATACCAAGTGTGATGAATATTGCCCAAATGTAATGCATTTCATTCTATATCCTTTTTTTTTTCATATTCAACCTCACAAGGGATTCAAATTATCTCTTAATCAGGAGTATTGCTCTCATATCTGGGGTGGCTCTTTTTCTGTCCAACTGTTAGATAGGGTGGAATCAAAGGCATTTTGTCTTATTAACTCTCCTCCTTTAGTTGACGATCTTTCTTCCCTTTATCTTCGTAGCAATGTTGCTTCACTCTCTCTCTCTTTTACAGGTACTTTAATGGGCAATGTTCGGTGGATCTGGCATCCTGTGTACCGCCGGCAAGGCCGTGGGCTCGTAACACGCGTCTTGCCCGCGGTGCTCACCATTTCTCTGTGGATGTCGGTCACACTAGAATAACCCGTAATAGTACATCCTTCTTTTCTCACACAGCCAAACTGTGGAATGCTCTGCCTTCTTCTGTATTTCCACACTCATACAATCTGTCTCGCTTTAAAAAGCTGGTTTTCCAGCATCTTTGTGGTGTAGATTAATATAACCTTTTCCTTTTCTATTTTTAATTTCTTTTTATTCTTATTTTTTCTCCCCCTAGGCCCCGATGTGAGTCAATGACCTGTGCCCGGGTGGGCTATTCCCCGTAAAACAATCCACAGTTGTGTCCAATAATAGGCTTCCACAGAGTTTACACACTCCAACTCACCAGCAGGTGTGTTTGAACATAAAGCTTAACGCTTTACTGTATACAGTACCAATGATAACAAACAAGACATAAGGGAGATACTGTACCGTACCTTAAATAAACACGTTAACACGATTACTGCAATGACATGACTACGTATTACACATTTAAACTTGTTAAATGGAACAAGTAAGACCTTCATTACCATGAATGTTCTATGTCTGTCACTGACATTACTACAACATTATGCAATTTCACCTTAATTCCCATATTATTTAGGTTCATTTGGTACATGGTCAATAAAACATTATTGTAAAGTAATAAATTTTCACCCCCGAAAAATCCCACACTCATACCCATGTGAGTTATTGTGAGGTATTAAATTCCTGGTTTTCATTGACATAATGCAGACACAGCCAGCCTGGCACCTGCCTCAATGGTGTAACCCACACAAAATAATGAGAGGAAGGAGCTGTGTACTGTAGGTAATATAAAATTACTTTTTGTATTATATGTATCTGTTACTGTATCTTTTAATATCTGTTATCATATTTTTTATGTATAATGTACATGTATGGTTTTTAGTGTTTATTAAAAAGTTTAGGAACAGTTTGTTGGTATTTTTTATCTCTAGAACCAAAATAATTAAACTAACTCATGATTTAATAATTCACGATGTCTTTTGGTACCTAACCTGAAAAATATCGTGGCTCCACTGTACTGATATGCTTCCCTATCTTTTCTTTTTACTTTCATCAATAAGCATACACTGTATAGTACGTGTTTTAAGATATTATTAATATTCTCTATACCTTCTCACATCTTGGTACTAATACTACTTGGTGTATACATCATCAAAGCTAAGAGGGATAATTCTCAAACAAGTACATAACCAAATATTTCAAAATTTGTTTTGTAATGTACTGTAGTTTATGAAGATCATAAACATATAAAAAATTGAAACTGACCAAACATGATCTCCTTTAAATGTATGAAAAAACTAGGTGTAGAGTAATTAGAAAACATACTTCTCAATTGTCCTGGCAACAGTTTTTGTTCTCTTCTTGAGGTTTTTATCATCGAGCCCATCAATGTTCCAGGTTATGAAGCAAAAATTCTTTGGTGGCACCTCAGTAAGTGTCCCCTTGGTGAGTGCAGAAACCAACTTTGAGCTGCAAAAATATACGAGAAAAGACTTTGTAATTGAGTCAGCTTTACAATGTATTTTTCTTTTTAAATATCATGTCTGTGGTTGCAAACACGAGCAAACTGAATTTCCTCAACACCCGACGAAAGAAGAACACGTCGGAGAGATGGGATGGAATTAATCACATTTCAAACAGGTAAGTGAATTTATGATTATTCTCCATATAAAATATCCAGTTTCTCATTAACCTTTAGAGTTATCAACTGCTGGAAAGTTAACAGAAATAGTAGGATTATGCCTCAATAACTTGTCATTAAACACACCAGGTAATATAACTGAAAAGAATAAAAACCACTGGCATCAAATAGTTACATCAGGAGAAGAAAATTAAGTATACTGTGCTATGTAAGTCTTGGTCCATACCTGATACACTGTAACACACACTGGGAGGTCTGACACACAAACTGTACTGTCAATCTTAACTTGGAAGAGGCAAGTAATTCCTGCCACAGCATGATGGCTCTTTCCATTTATCAAATACCTGTACCTAGCTACCTATGTAATACTGTATCATAAATAGTATTCTCTCTATAGAATAGTTCTTATTGTTATTCTGTAATTATTAAACATAGAAATAAAAATAATCCAATCATTGGTTAAAACTGATGGTCATCAAATGGACTATGGTGATTAAAAGATGTTAAGGGTATGAGCATAAAATGATTGGCTTTCAAAACTCACTGGTATTCAGTATAATGCAGGCAGTTTTTTTCTTAATTGAAAACACTGCATCATGCAGTTTTGATTGATAAAATTTTAATCTTATGACTGAAATATCATTGTGGTACAGTGGTAACATCTCTCATCACTATGCCTTGGGTTCAATCCCTGGTCTGGGACAGATACGAGAGGAGTGTTAGCCAGTGAGTACCTATCAAACATAGTAGGTTTTCTCTGGATACTGTACTCTGGTTCCTCTAGTACTGTACTGTACTAACACTGAACAATAAGGTTCTAACAATGTGACAGAGAACAGACCAACAGCCTGAATGGCCAGTAACTAAGATTTTTCATATCAAATCCAAACATGCGACAAAATTATATTTTTTTTTGTAAACCGGATTTTCTTGAATCGGGGACTGCCTGTATTACTCCACGCGCCCAACATTATTATGAATGAAAATAAAAAAAATTATAAAATAATAATTGTTCACTTACTCAAATGTGACAACAACCTCTGGCTCATCACCATCATCCAACACAGTTATCCCACTTCCAGCCCGAGCCTCAAAGAATGCATTCACGGACTTCTGCATGGGGAAAAAAAAAGGACTTCTTTAACACTTATTCCACTCTATATAAATAATGTGGCTTAGAAATAAAGAAAATCAGTAGATCATTAACTCATCCACAAGTACTCCAGCCCTTAGTTAAATGGACGCTCAAGAACACTTCCCTACGATTAATGTGATGGTAAGTTATTATTTTACTTACTTACTGTAGCTATACAGAATGCAAATCTAGTGAGAGGGTATGGACATACAATACTCTACTGTTAATTAATTTTATTTATCAGAAGCACATGTCAGGGTATTATTGCATTTTCACACCCCACATTCCTAACGCTAATCTATTATCATATTCGAATAAGACGTCTAATTATAAGATAATTTTCATCTATTACATTATCGTCTCAAATGTATAATAACGGAGATAGCGTATCCCAAATTTTCTCTACTTTCTTCCATTAGTCTTCCGCCATTATCGCCTACCTCACCTCCCACACTGCGTGTCTCCTTCATAAATTATTACGCGCATGCGTTCTCGTACACGTCACACGGCCAATCAATAGCATTTTTTTTTGCAACCAATTAAAATGATTTTTGGTTTAATTCGCGATATTTTTAGCCCAATCAAATTCGACTTTTATTTTGGGTCTCTCATATTTCCAAATTCATATTCATTTCCGACCATGGAAGTCTGTGATGGGTGTCACTTAAATTATATGGAGCTGATTGCGAGTTTTTTGGAAAAAAGAAAAAAAAAGAAACTAGCATTTTTTTCGACCGCATGGTGTTCTCCCGACCTCAGTAAAGAAGCTGCCCGCTTATACCCCCCGTTAAGCGAGAATCAGCGTCAGCGTCAGCAACCTGTAAGAATCTCAGAACCAGGCCAACAAGGTAAGAAATAGGTGATTCCATCATATGGTGAGTCAGTTAGGTTAGGTTTGGTTTATGTTTTACTAGTGTTTTTTGGAGTATTTTGTATTTGCTTAGCCTTTTTTTTTTTCAGAAAACGTCCCAAGAAAAAAATCAATAAAAGAAACCCGGCCAATTTCCGACGGAAATGAAGGTCATATTCGGTCCAAACACACACAAATACACTAGAAAAATATATTTTTGACTTTCTAACAGAGTGGGGTGCGCTTATGCAAATTTACCCATGTTAGACCTATATACTGTACAAAAGAGAGTGATTTAGTTTTGTTGATACTGGTTACATTGATAAGCCATTTATGATAGCTGATACGAGTAATATGATGCAATCATGTTGGGCTGGTTCGCATCAAAGGCTTCCATACAAAGCATTTGTTATAGCCTAACATTTACAAAGAAAACTCCTGTCCTTTGTATCAATAGTTAATACATGATGTTTAGGAGTTCAAATTCAGTTAACCCTTGATCTGATACAAGACCACTACTATACTGTATATCAAAACAACCATACCTGTAAAGATCCCATTAAAATGTAACAATAAACACAGTTGCTGTTCTCATAACCTCTACCCAACTGACTACTGCAATACCTCAAGATTCCATTTGCGGTCCTGAAGATAAAACTGAGCACAGGCTTCATCTGTCCCAGTTATATTAGCAAACTGCTCCACAAGTCTCTGGGGAAATACACAAGAAATTTCTCACTGTCAACATTTATATGTAATATATAATATAAAATAACACCTATATGTTGTAAGAGCAAACAAAATTTCAGAGTTTGGTTGTCCTGTCAGGTAATCTTGTGTACATCCTATACTGTATCATGAAGAATGCAAAAATTTTCCTCCTGTAAGGAAGAGTAAAATTCTGAAGGCTAGAAGCATTGCCGAATTACCATATGGACTTCTCTTGGTAAAGGTATAGATAACGGCTACCACCAGAAGTTGTTTGTTGCTTTTCTTTATTTTTGCTGCACTTATTGTTTTGATGATTTTAAGTATGTTAAAAGAAACAACTTTATATTATGAGTTTTAAGTATATAAATTTTTTATTTACTCATCCCACTTCACAATTCTCCTCCCGGCACCATTTTTGTTGTTTACCTCGCTGAATCCCTCTTCAAGAGACGCTTCCTATAAATGATGGTGAACGCTTCCACGAACTCCTCCTCGCCATTGCTGATGTATATCAACCTCAATATTAAGGAAAGGTCAATTTATAGTATCACACCGGTCTTTATTTTGATATTAAAACTAGGATTTTCCTCTGTATTTTGATGAGTTTCGAACGAATTTGATATCCATTTCCACCGGAAATCTCGTGTTTTTTTTAGATGACCTCCCCCCCACCCAACAATCATACCAGAAAAAGAGGGATTTATTTTTTAGAATAAATTACATTAATTATATTACCAACCAACCAAGAAAACCTAACCCGTTGTTCATGCCCCAGACGTTTAAAGAGCAAAGACAGAGGCCTGGAGCAATGCGTGAGCAGGGGGTCAGACCACCTCCACCATAAGTAAACCGGTCCGACTAATTACCCAAATGTACCCAAATGTAGCCGCAATGAAGTCAAATAATGGTCCTACATGAATAAATCGGACTGCTAATCACTTCTCGACTAGTATTTGGTGTCACAAAGTCACAAAAAATTGGAAAACTTACTTTAATCTGAGTTAGTAGATCGCGTGCATGTACTGAGGGAGCGAGTAATTACCCAAATGTAGCCACAATAAAGTCAAATGATGGTCGTACAAGCGTAAATCGGGCTGTGAATCACTTCCCGATTATTATTTGGTGTCATAAAGTCACAAAAAATTGGTAAACTTAATTCAATCTGAGTTGTGTTGTGTTAGGTTAGGTTAGGTACATGCACTCGATCTATTAACTCAGATTAAATTAAGTTTACCAATATTTTGTGACTTCGTGACACCAAATACTAGTCGAGGTTAGGTTAGGTTAGGTTAGATACATGCACTCGATCTATTAACTCAGATTAAATTAAGTTTACCAATTTTTTGTGACTTCGTGACACCAAATACCAGTCGAGAAGTGATTGTCAGTCCGATTTATTCATCTAGGACCATTATTTGACTTCACTGCGGCTACATTTGGGTAATTAGTCGGACCCTAAGTAAACAAATCTCGGCGACACTTGTGACTGAGCGAAAGTAGTAATCTTGAAAAATGAATACCTCGGTTATCCTTAATTTCCGGTAGAAATATCACAGAATAAAAATGTCTTAGAATTGTGTAAACATTATGAGATACATATTTTTAATACGGAAATAAAGACCGGTGTGATACTATAAATTCGCCTTAGGCAAGTTGTTCAACACATAAATTAACACGATAATGCATAGAACCTGGTGGTAGTGTTATCAACCTTTCTCTTTATATGACATGAGTAAATTATACCATAACCTTAGACACCCTTATATCCTCAAGACATAGCAAGTTGTGGGTAAATGAAATAAAGTTTGGCAAAATGTAACACGATGTATTTAAGTCCACGCTGCATGGTTCACCTTATAACAACAGTCATCTATCATACTACCATTTTGAAAACGAAATATTTATGTAGCCTTACCTGACATGTAGCCACGTCAGGAATTACCTCATCCTCATCCTCGAGAGATATAACATCGTCTTGGTCAGTCATGTTGGCTGTGGTGAGACTCAAGGACAGGGTTGCCAACTCGGATGTTCAAATGTCGCTAGAAAAAACCAAAAGCTCTAGATCTAGCTACAAAGTCGCTAAGTTGGCAACTCTGCTCAAGGAGGCCGCTGGGCTAAACTCTACTCACTCGACTGTGCTAAATCATTTGATCAGTATTAATAAATATTATATATACTGTACAGTCACTTATACTAAATTATATTATGCTACTATCTTATATTATTTTCTGATGAGTATACCGCCCTCTGGTAGTAATTAATGAACTGTAAATAAAGTTTAAATCAGTTTAACGATATAGTTTTATTATATTCCAGTCATATAATTCGCAATAATATTTATTCAGTTGATTAATTACACTCAAAGGACAACGAACTCTTCAGAAGACATGCGGTCATCACACTGTACGACCAAGACATTATTATTTAGTTACCAAGCTAACTTGATTTGCTGTATTGCGACATTTCACTCAATAAATCAACAGGTTCATGAGACAAAAAAACAGCCTAGAATCTTTCAGTAAACATTTTTTATTTCTATTTGTCAGTTTTACCAGTTGCCAGCTTACTTTACTAGCTAGTCGGTCTGATTTAATCAATACAACTGTGGAAGAGAAGTAAAAATACTTAAGTTAGTCCGACAAGTTCTCTTTACTGGTATTTATCAAAGAACATGTTAAGCTTTATATTAATGGAGGAACTACTTTATCATGACTATCAACATACTTTATCCTCTTCGTTAGTCGTCGGTTCTCTAGCTGATCTGGAAGTCCATCATTTATTGTATTTAATTTTTTTACACGTTCTGGAGTATTGGATATGTACCAGTGCTGTTTAAGTCTGGTCTTGTTTGTGCTCACACTCTGTGCCGTCGTAACATTCTCTGACAAGTTATTACAAGAATTAATAACTATTATTCCAACTTACCCCCGATTATTTTCTGTACCTGTGGCTTCTTAAATTTAAGGCTAAGCCATCTATAAAGGAGGGCATCCCTTAGCTCCAGATATGAACTGAAATGAATAATGTCCTTTGAGGTGATGATAAACTTCTATTCAATCACCCTTTACCCCTTGCTTGTCTATACTATAAGCTGTGCAACTTAATGTATTCTAATATATCTTATATATGTTATCAATCACCTAGCAGTATCCAGCACGTCTTGGCTACCTCTAGTTATGATGGCCATTACTTAAGATAGGTGAATTGGGTAACCAGTTATAATAAAAGAAAACGGAATCTACTTACACTAAATTTAACCTAAATGGAAAATATTCGAATCAAACGCGAAGTAATCTAACCTTAGTTTGTCCATTTATACTTGAAACCGAACGTTCCAGTTAGGCACCAGATAGCTATGATGCCTAATGAAATACACAAAGAAATGAAAATCGATTTCAACCTGGATGATAAATGACTTCTAGAAAATAAATCTATACACATGTTCAATACTTCTCCTGACAGCGGGTATTTGAGATCAATATCCCATAAACTATGAAAGTCTCTATACATAGGTTCAAAATGTAGCTACACCTTACCAACTTATATCCACTAATGATGTCCCTGGAAATCAAAACTTAATCATTTCAAGAGAGAAGCATCGCACTTTATACGCCATACTGACCATCATGTTTGTGCCGTTAATGTTGTTGTTATAAAGGTTTAACATATTTAACAGCAAAGACCTTTGAGCACAGAACACAAAGCCAGTTTCTATCCCACAAAACTAAACTAAACTTAGAAGAGACACACTTTCTTGTTATATTTGTCATAGTAGACATTAGTCACTTGCATCCGTTGTTACAATCGTAGTTATAAGAAAACCTCGAGATTGGAGCGCCTGAACTTGCCTAGCTTATACTACAGACGGGCAAGGGGGGACCTAGTTGAGGTTTATAAGCATCTCAGGGGGCACTACTCAGTTGAGTGTCCTTACTTGGAGCTGGCGGACGCTCGCCCCACAAGGGGTCACAGCTCAAGATTGAAGAAGCCGCAAGTCCGGAAAACCGTGAGGGCAAACTTTTTCGGAGTGAGGGTTGTAAACTCTTGGAACAATCTACCAGAAAGTGTTGTGACGGCACCGAGTGTGAGCTCTTTCAAGAGAAGACTTGACCAACACTGGAGCGGGTTCAGGTACATTCAGGAGCCGGTGCATGCCCAGTATTTGCCAACAGTGCGTGACAGAGACGTGACCGATCGCCCGGGCGGCTAGCGAGCCGACCTTTTGGTGAAGAATATAAAGGAAAAGAGTCGTGACCGATCGCCCAAGCGGCTAACAAGCCGATCAGTGGCGAAGAGGATAAAAGTAAAAGTAAAAGTTAACGTTTTAATCCTCAGAAATATTATTAAAGCTAAATTTATGTAGTGATGTTTTTCCTGCTGTCCTGTGTACATTATTAAAATATCATCTGCTTTTTAATGTTGTATACTTGAAGGAGAAATTTGATATTAATAAAGGAATGATGTAACTGTAAAAATACATTACAGTATATTATATAATCACCATAAAGTAACCTTGAGAAAAGTCTATGTCCGCCTCATAATCGACGTCACCTAAAAAATCATATTTATAGGCATTACACAAACGACGTCATTGCCCTGAAATTAGATAGAAAATGGAGGTACTACCGCCTGGAACCATAATGTGTTGTCTAATGGTTGCTGATCTGGTTTTTCCGCCACAATTGCAGGGTCTCAATTGTTTCTCTTACTATTGGCAACATAACATACATATATTGTTTCTCACTATAGATCGGTTTTATTTTTTTCCATTTGTATTTATTTATGAATCAACTGTGTCCGGGTGGGCTAATTCCCATTTAAAAAAAAGACAGGCAGATATATAGACACAAAGAGATAAGAATGTGGAGAAAAGAGAGAAGAAAGAACAATGAATAAAGTGAGAGAGAAAGAGAGAGAGAGAGATTAGCTCCCCCCCCTCCCGCCATTGTCTTATCTCTCACCAGGGACTTCCCCGTTCCTCGTTTATCTATTTCTTTATTTACTTTTTCCCAGGCGGCACTATGAAGCGGATATATCAACCCAGCTGCTGGTGAGAGGGAGTGTAATAATAATAATAATAATAATAACTGACGGTTTATTGAAAAAGTTCTGCAGCCCGAAGGCTGAAAATATACATTGGACATAAATGACTTATTACATACATTGGTGGTTTAACAAAAGCCTTCATTAGAGAAAGGTAAAGGAACATACAGTGAACATATAGATTATTGTAGGTGTTGAACAGCAAAAACGTAGTGTAGTAACTCCCTCCCAGATGGTGTTAGGAGGGACCTCACGTGGTGTAGTAGTTCCCTCACAGATGGTGTTGAGGGGCCTCACGTGGTGTAGTAATTCCCTCACAGA
The DNA here is from genome assembly GCF_018991925.1 of Homarus americanus. Taxonomy (NCBI): domain Eukaryota; kingdom Metazoa; phylum Arthropoda; class Malacostraca; order Decapoda; family Nephropidae; genus Homarus; species Homarus americanus. The sequence goes on along the minus strand of NW_024716703.1, from coordinate 25,320,606 downwards.
TGGTGTTATGAGGGGCCTCACGTGGTGTAGTAATTCCCTCACAGATGGTGTTATGAGGGGCCTCACGTGGTGTAGTAATTCCCTCACAGATGGTGTTATGAGGGGCCTCACGTGGTGTAGTAATTCCCTCACAGATGGTGTTATGAGGGGCCTCACGTGGTGTAGTAACTCCTTCACATATGGTGTTATGAGGGGCCTCACGTGGTGTAGTAATTCCCTCACAGATGGTGTTATATGAGTGAGGTGTGGTTCCAGGCCTTCCTATCGTAAACGGATTAACATATCGTTGGTTGTTGGGTCTCACGGGCCGTTATCACTGGGTACCTGGGACCTCACTGTGTGAAGGTTAACTTGGGTACTACTGTTACTGTTGAGTTGTTCTCACTGACTTAAGCACTGTTCACCACTGTTCACCTCTGTTTAACACTGGTTCCATTCCTTTCCTAAATGAAATAGTAACTTCTGGCGAGAACATGTTGATATTCCGGTGGGGAGGAGGGTTCAGGGGAGGGGGTTGGTATGGGCCATCATAACAGTTGACCTGGCTGCTCCGAGAGGAGCGCCAGGTACGTCTTGACCCTTCGGTGGTCAAGGGTGTGTGTGTGTGTGTGTGTGTGTGTGTGTGTGTGTGTGTGTGTGTTGTGGGATATTACCTCAAAATTAGAAGACAAGAGAGAATATAGGAGTAGTATAATCTTCGTCCACAATACAGTACTACTATTTAAAGATTCATATCAGTGACTCGGAAAGAACGACACAGAACAGATAGATACGATCACTAATTAAAATCATATGCATTAACCAAGGCTACAGATGGTATCAGTCTACATATAACTCTAAATAAATGTAACTTAACCTAACCTAGCCTTGCCTAATTTTAGAATTTAGAATTTGCCAAGCGAGGGGGCTAGTTTATTGGGCACCCCCTTATATCCTGTGCACGGTGAAGCCAGAAGTGTTTACAGCGCCCATCTGGGAAGCATGCGTAGTTCATGCTTGCCTTTATGACTCATGCATTAAGGGCGTAAACCTGAAGGGTCATGGGTTTTGTCAGCAACTTACATAAAGTGACAGTGATGAGTGTGTGCGGGGAAAATTTCCGGTACAATTCCTCTGTTTATGTCAAAGTGTGGCAGTTTCCTAGTGCCAGGCCTGTCTCTAGGAGGAGGGATATTTGGTCAGGGAGGGACGAGGTGTTGGTAACGGCTGGGGACCTGTAGGAGGAGGTCATAGGGCAAGTGAGGATGAAGTGAGCCTAATGTAATGTATCGTTACCTAACCTAACCTAACCTAACATAACCCTGCCTAGCCTATCCAAACCTAAACTAATCTAACCAAACGTAATCTTTTCTAGCCTAACGTAATGTATCGTAACCTAACCTAACCTAACCTAACCTAACCTAACCTAACCTAACCTAACCAACAACTTCCTGCACTTTTATGCTCACTACAATATATCCCAATTAATATAATTTACTTAGAAACAACAGCACAAGTAGAGTTATTTTGTAATTATTTTGTGTGTGTGAATATAAAAGTGGTGTGTTAGTTCAAATCTGCTGAGTAATGATGATTTATGGGTGAATACAACTTGCTGTAGGTAAATATTGGTCGTGAGGTATTTGGCAGAGTGGAAAGGTTCCCTGATATTACTGTTGTTCTAGGAAACTATGTACTCCCACCTTAGTGTTATAATATTATTACTCCACGTCAACAACTAAGGTTTTTAAGTGCGTTTACAAGGTTAGTAATACATTAGTCCAATAACGATACAAAATATGAAATAACTCTGTTTACGTCGTCAGCTACCAAACAGGGAGGTATTGCCGCCTGGGAAGATAGTGGAAGCATTATGTGTTGTCTAATGGTAGACCCTGCTGCCATATGGCATCACGAAAATTTTGACAACTTTACTGAATAATAATAATAATAATAATAATAATAATAATAATAATAATAATAATAATAATAATAATAATAATAATAATTAACCTACTCAAAACACCACCATCAGTGAGGCTATTTCATTACGATACTTTTGTTACATACGAACTACACTCAGAAAAAACAAAAAAAAAATGCAAAAAAAATATTCCTTTCATATCATAATCTCTACACGACAATCTTCTACACAATGAGCTGCTGCTGCATTCTCTTCCGTGTACGTTTAAAGACAAGGAAGTGTCAAATTTTTCCTAAACTATAAGAAATGTCTGGGATGAAAAAAGTGAATGGATGAAATTCGATCCTAGTCAGTGTATGGTCTTGCGATAGAGACGTCGACCAAATCCTTCCCAACACTTGTATATAATGATGGGTGGTGGTGCAGTGTTTGTGGCCCTGAGCTTCTTACACAACTTCTCTTATATGTACGTGTGTGTGTGAGAGAGAGAGAGGAACCGTTAAATAGTGTACTGTACCTTTATGGGTTGACGCCTCAGTAATAATTTAAAAGCTGTCTTCCTCAGTCTAACGATCAGTACTTCGGGGTATTTGTACTTGCTTCAATGAGTGTTTTTATACCTAGGTTTTCTCTCTTCTCCCCCATTTTTCTCTCTTCTTACTTCTCCCATCCTTCCCCTTCTCTCTTTCTTCCTCTTTCCCCCTTATTTACTTCTTTTCCCCTCCTTCCTTCTCTATCTTCTTTTCTCCTCCTTTCCCCTCTCTCCCTCTTCCTCCTCCCCCCCCTGCCCAGTCCTCCTTCCTCCTGCCACATATACTACGTCAGGTGTAAATGGCGCTCTAGAAACTAGCCCCTGGACCTCTGTGGGGTTAAATCAGAACTGGTGCCACGGATGGTTGTCACGGATGGTTGTCACGGATGGTTATCACGGAAGGTTGTCACGGATGGTTGTCACGGAAGGTTGTCACGGATGGTTGTCACGGATGGTTGTCACGGAAGGTTGTCACGGATGGTTGTCACGGATGGTTGTCCCGGAAGGTTGTCACGGATGGTTGTCCCGGAAGGTTGTCACGGATGGTTGTCACGGATGGTTGTCACGGATGGTTGTCCCGGAAGGGTGTCACGGATGGTTGTCACGGATGGTCTATTATGAGTTACATACATTAATAAAATAGTCTGTATACTATTACAAACATACATACACGACAGGTGGCCCCAAACGGTACAGGTAGACCTGGTGATGATTAACCAAACATTTGTCAAATTAAAGAAAAACCTTACCCTCACCCTGGTTGCATCCCATCTCCACTTTCTCAATCTCCTGTTAAATATGGCTCATACAGGATAAGAACAGCAGCGTTGAGAAGGAATAAAATGTGAACACACACACACACACACACACACACACACACACACACACACACACATACACTGATAGATATAAGAATAGCACCATCCCATCTATTGTTAAAATAATAAACAACTCCTGATTTATGTACTGTACAGCCCTGTAAATGTATTCAAGGCATATACCTTATGTCTAAATCACAAGTACATAGTCTGTATATTTTCAGCCACCGGCTGCAACTCTATTAATGAACCGTTTATTATTATTAATTTCTTATTACACAACCTCTACCACGAATACTTGACCCCAAACTCTTGTAACGTTGTTATGAGAATTCCCAAACACGTATATTTGTTCTGGCTGGTGTGTAACCTAACCAACACGTGTGAGGGTAACCAGAGAGGCGGTGTAGTGACGAAGGAAACATCTACGGGGTGAACACAACACACAGTCACTCGGTTTTCACCTCTTTCTCAGAATCTGACGTGAAAGTTAAAAAAAAAATGGTATACTCATAAGACTTAGCGGTTTACCTTCACCTCACTGAATATAATCTTTGTTCCCGCGACCTTTGAAAAGTTAATAAACACCAAAGCTTCCCAGAGGTGATACTCAAGAGTTTCATCTGATCTTCTTTATACACAAAAGATCTTCAGTGATGACCTTTAAGGAAATTAATAAACAAAATTCCAAATATTAAATCGAAACACAAACTTGTTATAAATCCGACATACAAATATACAGACTAACTAAACATTTATATAGTAACAGCTTGTATAAAACATTTCGCCGAACACTGACATGTAATGATAAATTTGTCCAACTCTCACAAATTACTCGTAAATCATTTTCATTATCATCGCTAATCCCCCAAAAATAAATAAAATACTCACAAGAATGTTATAATATGAAGATTACCATGAAGTACAATAGTAATCACCCGTGTGAAGTAAGTCCCACTTGATAGCGAAAGATAAATTGAGAACACGATTTTTTTTTTGTCCTAAGTGTCTGGGAAAGAATATTAATGGAACCACTACCGTATCTCCCTCTTCTTATTTATCACTTAATTTTTAGCTCGAATTTGTAGTTATTCTTTATCATTCTTTACACACACACACACACACACACACACACACACACACACACACACACACACACACACCCACACCTATCCTAGTTATAATAATCATCCTGTCATTTTTCTCACTTTAAAAAAATGCTATGTTATGCTCGGCTACGTTAGGTTAGACTAGGATAGGCATGGTTAGGTCTGATGAGGGGTAGGCTATGTTAGGTTAGGCTACTCGAGGTAACTTTTAGTGACGTTATACTAGGGCAAGTTATGTTAGATTAAGTTAACCTAGGTTAAGTTAGTTTAGGTTAAATTGGGTTAAGTTGTTTACCAGTAATCAGATTAGTTTAAGCTAAGTTTTTTTTAGGATAGATTTAGCTAGGTTAGGTTAGGTTAGGTTTGGAGAAGGTTGGGTTAAGTATTGTTATGTTATGGTTAAGTCTTGGGAACGTTGTATGAGGTTTATGAGTCTCGTGGTTACATAATCCCGACTAAGTAAGCGCAGAAGGCGGGGATTTACTCCCAGAGTTTTAATCGCCCTCTTCCGCTGACGGGTGTCGTCCTGTTTCCACCAGTTTAAAAAAAATTCGTCATATCTCCTCGTCAAGCACTGTAGTTAGGTGTCCTTCGTGACTCGCTGACACCAATTGTAGGAGCATCGAGGCTACCATTATCCATGAACAACTACGCTGGACTGGCCATGTTACCCGCATGGACTGCCAAAGCAGCTACTTTACAGTCACCTAACGAATAGTAAACGTAACGCCGGCGGACAGCGGTAAAGGTATAAGGATAGTATTAAGACAAACCTGAAAAAGTGCCAAATGGACCCCCTCACCTGGGAGACGATTACTCCACACCGTAACACTTGGAGGAGCATCACACGAGAAGGTGTCAATACTTTCGAGTTAGCCCGACTGCATACCAAGGCAGACAAGCGCCAGCGTCGGAAAGACGCTGCCGCCGCCCCTCCCTCACTAGATGTAGCCCTCCACACGTGTAACATCTGTGATCGACCCTGCCGGTCCCGTATCGGCCTCTCGAGTCACCTCAGAGCTCACCAACGAAGGTGACATCCTTAATAACTCATATAATTGTATCATAGCTGGATGATCGTCATACTCGATTCCAAGTGATAGCAAAGTAGTAAAGTAGGTCCTTGATTCAGGAGGCGGTGCATCATAGAAGGAAAACTTTGGTTAGAGTGAAGAGAGAGAGAAAAGAGTTATACATTTACAAATTAATTCATTCAGTTCATTAATGCAAGTTGGCTGTGTGGTGTGTTCCCGCGACCTTGCCCATGACTCATACAACAGAGGGCCCATGACTCATACAACAGAGGGCCCATGACTCATACAACAGAGGGCCCATGACTCATACAACAGAGGGCCCATGACTCATACAACAGAGAGCCCATGACTCATACAACAGAGGACCCATGACTCATACATGACTCATATTCACCATGAATAATTAGTTAAATACGTTAACCTGTTTAAACAAACCCAGTTTAACTTATTGTAAGCTAAACCAACCTAATGGAACAGACTCTTGACTGTTAGTTGTCAGTTTAGGTTCTGCCTCGTCTGACCTGACTGGTGGATGTTTTCTTCTTTCCAGAGTGAGGGATATAATGTTATATTTTTAAGGTGGATTAAAGCAGCCAATGTTTGATGTTTTAATTAGCTTTGTTTTAATAATTACTAGTTGACGATAGCTTGTTATGTAAAGTTATATTGCGGTTACTAAATTTTGTAGCGTATTACCTAAAGTTTACATCCTGAGTTACCCGAGTTATCTTCAATTAATAATCTCTGTCTCCTTAAGGTAATTGTCCATGTTTACCTTATCCCTCCAGGTGAGCGGTTCAAGTATTAAAGGTAACACAGGTCGCTTACAACACCATGACAAACAGTGGATTCGATTTGGGATGTATCATTCAATTACAGCGGCGGGAAAAGACACGACATAACACACTGAGAGGAAAAAGAAAGTTTACAGGTGTACGCTCAGGTATTTCCACAATTAGGATATAAAAAGGTTATGTGTGAGTTCAGTAATTAAAGGTGAATGTGAGTTAAACTGGTAATATGTCATGGAAGAAGGAACAGTACAGGTGAATGTTGGGAATTTAATGAGAAACTTGCACTTGTTTTGTCGTAAACTTTGTACACACACACACAGACACACAGACACACACAGACACACACACACACACACACACACACACACACACACACACACTGGATATAAGTTCAAGAATATTATACAGAAGCGTCAAGGACTTATTTACCACGTTTTTAAGTTCAGTACTTATGAGTTCGAGTGGTGGTGGTGGTAGTAACAGTGGTGGTGGTCATGGTGGTTGCGACACCCGAGGGAACTTGTGGGAAAAAATGTTTCCCCGCAGGCCACAAGTCAGGCAGGCCGGAGAGATGTCACGACGCCTGACCATTGACCCGCTGTAACTCGTGTTCTTATGGACTTTCTTCTGAACCACTAGAGTACAATGACCAACCCCTGAGAGCACAGGGAATAAACCTGGTGAATTACTACCACAACAACAACAACAACAATACTACTACTACTACTACTACTACTACTACTACTACTACTACTAATAATAATAATAATAATCACCTTCCCTCCACCACACAACACACTCAACCCTTTATACTGTACAGGTGAGAACTGTCAACACACTCAAGTTCCACGCACTCTACCCTCACTCCCGAGATAACACACTCTTATTAACCCCTCTTTAAGATCCAGTGGTTAGTTGTGGTATATATAATCCTCTTTTGTCGGTATTGAAATCTTTAAACCGAGAATCATTTAAGGAATTTATATAACTTTAATAAACTTTTAGGATCATAATTACTGATTAGATTAAGTTAAAGTTTGTTGTGTTAGTGAGACAAGACGATCTATTGTTTGTCTGAGTGAACGTTGATATGGTTATTACTGGGTCCAACAGCTGTAAATAACCGCATAATAACTTAATAAGGTAAGTAATTACATTAAACAATCAACAATTATAACCACGAGACTATAATTTTCTGTGTACGACCTAACAATCTGATTCACCAAACAGAAGAGTTTAGGTACTTCAAGATTCCCACCACCCTCCACCCCCCCCCAGCTTAACTCACCGGAATTCCAACCACCTTATAATACCTGGGGGGAGGGGGGGGGGGGTGGAATCTTCAGGTTAAGCAATTAGGTGATGAGCGAATTTTCAGGTGACCCCGTCAATTTTTTCCTTTTTTTAATTGCTGGTGTGACGGACTAAAGAGCAACACACACACACACACACACACACACACACACAGACACACAAATATACGACTAGAGACACGATGTAAACAAACCGGAGGCCACACAAGCCAAGTTACACCGCGATGCTGTCGGAGGGACGAAGAGAGAGAGAGAAAGAGAGACAGGTTACCGTCCTCTTACTGAACCAGATACTGTGAGGATATAAGAACCGTTCCGTATCGCTCAATGGGGACGTCTAAGGGATGCTGGTGGGAATCCCGAAGTAGTTAAGGGGAATCCCGATGGAATCCTCAAGAAGGGGGTGGTGAAGAAGGGTCGATCATCGGCCTCAAGGTATGTTAGGGAGTCAACGTCCTGCAGATGATGTTTACCGAGTGTGTGGTAAGAAGTGTCTCATGTGACCTGGCGAGGCTTCAGGCAGAGAAAGGCTCACATGTATGTTAATGGCGGCAACAAGAACATGTAATAGGAAATATTTTTAAATGTTGTAGTGAATTTTTTCCTTTTGAATATCGTTCGTCCAGAAATAATGGCCGCCACTTAAGAAAAATAATCCCAGAACTGCCGCTATAAAGGGTAACACCACTTAAAATAGTTCACTTCACAGAATAATCCAAGGCTTTGTTTTTAATTCTAAGTATATTACCTAAAAGTCAAGTTTAACCCCGTGTTTTTTTTTCTTTCAACAGATCGCTTTAAAAACATATGGACCCAATTAATCGTCTGCACACTTGGGTCTACACAGTGACGTAATCATAGGAGCAGAGATATTAAGATGGTGTTACCTGTAGCAGCTGCAGGGGGGGGGGGGCTTACCTGTCTCGTGGTCACCTGTGGGTTAGCCTAGGTTGGTTTAGGTTAGGTTAGGTATTTATCATATTTGTATTATTGATTTGATTACTTTTATTAATATCATTATTAGTATTGTCATCATAAGTATCATTATTATCATTACTATTACTATCACACTATCATTAACCTTATCGGTGTTATCTAGAATTAACGATAACAGTCAGCTTTGAGAACGAGGTAAAATCCCGGGCAACGACAGAAAAAAAAACCCTACTATATTTTCCTTCTTCTGCCTTGTCCTTGATGCTGTTCTTATTCAGTCTCACGGTCAAACGAGTAATGAACAGACGCAGATTCACCACACACAAACACATGAAGGCCAAGAGGTGTGTGCAGGTAAATCCCCCAACATTCATTAAAGACAACTTAGTTCCGGAATAATCAGAGATACA
>NW_024716703.1:25279257-25306757 GCF_018991925.1 Homarus americanus | reverse complement strand
TTGTGTGTGTGTGTGTGTGATCACCGGCTTCGTGATCTTTCTCACGTATCCACTCCCGCCTGCAAATCCATGTCCACACACACACACACACACACTCGTGTGCATATCCAGTGTTGTGTGCACATAAACAAACTTACAGTGTGTTGATAAAGACACTTATCACCAGTTATAAGTGTCAAGTAATGTATACATGTTTACGTCTTGGTTTACTTAAACAACTTTACTGACTGTTATCGATACACACTATGAAGGAAGGTCTCTCTCTCTCTCTCCTCCACACTGAAAGCTGAAATAAAACACGTAAGGTCACACACACACACACACACAAATCAAATTAAAACCCTTTCTCTCCAAGTGAGCGGACAAAGCACATTCAGACATATAAATACACACACACGGGGAGTTTACAAACACGCACATGCCCCCAACGCACACAATGCTGAGGGTGGATTAGATGAGGAGGGGGGTGTGTGTGTGTGTGTGTGTGTGTGTGTAAATAAACATATGACGCTAACTTCACCCAGTCATATTCTAGGATTCAGGATTTCACGCCAGATGTTGTAGGTCACACACTAAAAGGCCATCTTCTAGGACTCCCAAGACCATCTCAACTCTCTCACGGGTCAGCACCTTGTGAGGGAGGGGGTTAACCATCTAGTAGCACCAACATCAACAACATCTCAGAACTGAAGGCTTAAGAGAGTAGGAGGTTTTGACGCCTCTTAGAAGGGTGAAGATAGGTAGCTTCCTTACGCCCGAACAGCTAGGGTGAAGATAGGTAGCTTCCTTCACTACCCTCTAGCTTCCTTCACTCAGGGTGAAGATAGGTAGCTTCCTCAGCTTCCTTCTACGCCCGAACAGCTAGGGTGAAGATAGGTAGCCTTCACTACGCCGAACAGCAGGGTGAAGATAGGTAGCTTCCTTCACTATGAACAGCTAGGGTGAAGATAGTAGCTTCCTTCACTACGCCCGAACAGCTAGGGTGAAGATAGGTAGCTTCCTTCACTACGCCCGAACAGCTAGGGTGAAGATAGGTAGCTTCCTTCACTACGCCCGAACAGCTAGGGTGAAGATAGGTAGCTTCCTTCACTACGCCCGAACAGCTAGGGTGAAGATAGGTAGCTTCACTAGAACAGCTAGGGTGAAGATAGTAGCTTCCTTCACTACGCCCGAACAGCTAGGGGTGAAGATAGTAGCTTCCTTCACTACGCCCGAACAGCTAGGGTGAAGATAGGTAGCTTCCTTCACTACGCCCGAACAGCTAGGGTGAAGATAGGTAGCTTCCTTCAAGGCTAGGTAGCTTCCTTCACTACGCCCGAACAGCAGTGAAGATAGGTAGCTTCTTCACTAGAACAGCTGGGTGAAGATAGGTAGCTTCCTTCACTACGCCCGAACAGCTAGGGTGAAGATAGGTAGCTTCCTTCACTACGCCCGAACAGCTAGGGTGAAGATAGGTAGCTTCCTCCACTACGCCCGAACAGCTAGGGTGAAGATAGGTAGCTTCCTCCACTACGCCCGAACAGCTTGGGTGAAGATAGGTAGCTTCCTTCACTACGCCAGAACAGCTAGGGTGAAGACAGGTAGCTTCCTTCACTACGCCCGAACAGCTAGGGTGAAGATAGGTAGCTTCCTCCACTACGCTTGAACAGCTAGGGTGAGATAGGTGGCTTCCTCCACTACTGCCAACAGCTAGGGTGAAGATCGTGCTTCGCTTCACTACGCTTGAACAACTAGGGTGGTCGGTAAACCCTTCACTACATAACCAGGCATAGCCTAGGGTGAAGATAGGTAGCTTCCTCCACTACGCCCGAACAGCTAGGGTGAAGATAGGTAGCTTCCTTCACTACGCCCGAACAGCTAGGGTGAAGATAGGTAGCTTCCTTCACTACGCCCGGACAGCTATCTTTCTACAGTTCATCTTTAAGTTGTTATGTTTTCCTAGATGTTTTTGTAGATGTTTTTCGTAGTAAGAGAGAGTGTGTGTGTGATGCTTTCAGCGAATTTTATTTTTAAGTTCATAGTGAGTTAGTCTCTGTTCATATGATCATGTTCATCATCAACATCATCATCATCATCATCATCATCATCATCATCAATCATCATCATCATCATCATCTACATGCTCGTTGGACTTGTCTTTCCTGATTCTATATTTTAATTTCCGACTAATATGTACAGTTATCAGGGCAGAAAATAGTGTGTTAAGGATGCACACACACACACACACACACACACACACACACACACACACACAGGTGACGACATCTCAGGGAGGGTGAGGAGAGGGGAGCGCCTTCCTCTGCCACTTGCGACATTCTCATCTTATATCTTACTCGAAATTTTGGAATATTTACGTTTACGGTTGAGAAACTTCCTCTCTTCTCTCTTTCACCAACTGCCTGATTCACTAAAAACCTTACGTTCATTTTTCTCCGTAAATGACAGTGGCTGAAAGTGTCTTATCACGGTAAAATAACGTTGCAATTTCAACATACAGTTTAGTCTCGAGTTTTTCTTGCGCTCAATTAGATACGTTGTCATGATTCAACTAAAGAGGGAAATTAAACGTACGACTCTCTGAGAATCATGAACGCAACACCTTACAACACGCAACACCTTACAACACGCAACAACTTGCAACACGCAACACCTTACAACACGCAACAACCTACAACACGCAACAACCTACAACACGCAACAACCTACAACACGCAACAACTTACAACACGCAACACCTTACAACACGCAACAACTTACAACGCGCAACAACTTACAACACGCAACACCTTACAACACGCAACAACTTACAGACGTTCAGTTCATTGCACTCAAGACACAAAATTTATTCATTACTTAGATTTTAAACCTTTAGTATCGCGATTAATGGAGATAGTCTATTAGTGGAGATAGTCTATTAGAAAGATGAAATGCTTGTTGCGTACTTAATATATTATGCCCCGCTAAGCTAACTTAACCTAACCTAACCTAATCTAACCTAATCTAACCAAACCTAAATTTTCAATATGTTTTTAATTGCAACTCTCTGGTGGGTTATTTGTTTCCATGGAGAGAGAGAGGCCTCCCCACATTATGTCAACACTGCCGTACCTCAGAGCTATCAACAACTCACAGACAAAACGTTCAACTAAACATTACCATTCACCTCGGGGTAACATATGGCAGTCAATGGCGTCTGTTTTTTTTCTCACATGTGGACAGAGAACTTGTCTCAGGGCGGTGTACTCAGCCCTACACTCTTTAATGTTCTCAGGAGCTGCAGCCTCAACGTCATCTTCGCTGAGCGCCCTAGACGGTCACATCATAAGCTACTCTCATGATATTCTCCTCCAAATTACTACAGTGCAACCTATACTCTCCACGTTCGCCCGGACCTGTCAAACACTCGGGCTAGTCATCTCACACTTCCGGCGTCAGACACCGCTCGCTCTGCAAGGACAAGACATACTGTAGATCAAGTACGCACCTACAGGTACCTTGGTCTACCCGTGCGAGCCACTACCAGAGCCACCACCTCCGCTGTCGCCGCCCACGTCATCTCCCAGTGCCGCCAACGAACGAGGCCCCTCCAGTCCCTCACTCACGGCCTCAAAGGAGCCTCTGTCAGGGTCCTACGTCTCATGTACATTGCCATCGTCAGAATTGTCATAGATTATGCCTCCCCTGTCCTTGTAGTTGCCTCCCAGCGCGAGAAACAAAGCATAGAGAAAATCCAAAACAGGGCGATGAGACTCATCCTCGGCTGCCCTATGACCACCAGAATAGAAGTCATGCAGCGTAAACTGATCCTGCTCCCCGTCTGCGATCGAATTACTGCTCTCAATGCCATCCTTGGTGTTAAACTTCTTCGCAGTGAGCAACCGACTCCCCTGTCGCGCTCACTGAACTCACATCTTAACACCCTCCTGCGCCGGCCTGCCCCCACTACCTCTCCCTCCCCCTCTCAACACTGGCCCGTCCACACTGCTGCTGACATCCTACATTATCACCTCTACACCCCCTCGACCTCTCTCCCTCCCGAGTACACTCATCCGCCTCTACCGCCGTGGACCTCCCCGTGTGTTGATGTTGTCGTCCACACCTTCCCTGGTCGTAAATCCACCCAACTGCGGTATATGCTTAAACTTAACTGCCTTGAGCAGATTGATGATGTCGCCTCCTCTCTTACGACCTCCCTCCCTCCTATCCTCGTCTACTGTGATGGGTCTGTTACCACGCTGGGCGGCGCTGGAGCAGCTGTGTGGATTCCTGAGCGCCAGGCCCGCAGGAAAATCAGGGTCCACGACTGGGTCTCCTCCACTGACACTGAAAGCATAGCCATCCTCTAGGGCATTCATGAGGGGGCGACCTATGCTCGCACTGAACGCCGGAACCTCCTTATAATCAATCAGTGACAGCATTTCTGCGCTAGCGAGGCTCACCCTCCCCCTCCTTCCCTGCCGCCCAACACACCCTAGCCGCCGTTGCCGGGCCAGAACAAACTGATGACATCCGTGTCAAGTTTATTTGGATCCCGTCACTGTTGATCGGCTTGCCAAAGAAGCGACACAAGAAGAAGATATTGAAGCCACCCTCGCCCTCTCCCTGAATCATCTCAAATCTCGCATACACGCCACACAACGAGAAGCATTCGACGAACATTGAACACACCTGAAACAACGGGGTAGCGCCACACTACGCCACTATGACGCTGTAACCGGTGACGACAACCGCCACTACAAAGAGTATCAATCTCTGACTCGATATCAACAGATTATGTACATGAGACTGCGCCTAGGGTACAGGCACCTATGGGAGTACATTGGCAACCCTGAGCCTGGCCGCACTGTTTGTAAATTTTGTGGTCAACCCGACTCTCACACCCTCCCTCACTACATCCTCACGTGCCCTATGACCTCCTCCTCCAGGTCCCCAGCCGTTACCAACACCTCGTCCCTCCCTGACCAAATATCCCTCCTCCTAGAGACAGGCCTGGCACTAGGGACCTGCCACACTTTGACATAAACAGATGAATTGTACCGGGAATTTTCCCCCCACACACTCATCACTCTGTCACTTTATGTAAGTTGCTGACAAAACCCATGACCCTTCAGGTTTTTACGCCCTTAATGCATGAGTCATAAAGGCAAGCATGAACTACGCATGCTTCCCAGATGGGCGCTGTAAACACTTCTGGCTTCACCGTGCACAGGATATAAGGGGGTGCCCAATAAACTAGCCCCGGTACAGGGAAATTTAAAATTGTAATAATAATAATAATAATAATAATAATAATAATAATAATAATAATAATAATAATAATAATAATAATAATAATAAACGGTTTATTTAAAAAGTTTGCAGCCCGAAGGCTGAAAATATACATTGGACATAAATGATTTATTACATACATTGGTGGTTTAACAAAAACCTTCATTAGAGAAAGGTGAAGGAACATACAGATTGTGTGTGTGGGGGGGGGGGGCAGTACAGTACTCACACTCAGTCAGCCAGAAAGACAGGAACAGTTTTGTTTAATCTCGAAGTTCATCCGACCGACAAACAGGATCGTTTTCATTATCTTATCTAGTGTACAGTAAGCTGGTCCTCAGACCCCTGCACGTGTCGTCTTGTGGGTGTAGTGATGATGATGATGATGATGATGATGATGATGATGATGATGATAACAATAATAATAATAATAATAATAATAATAATAATAATAATAATAATAATAATAATGATAATAATAATGATAATAATAACAACAATAATATTAAATCTATTTAATCTGTCAAGGAATTAGGAATATTTGAAGGAGATTAGTTAGAGAGAGAGAGAGAGTGTGTGTGATGGGTACAATTCCCTAAATTTCTTTGTTATTCATCGCCTTCTTCCCTTCATCATCTCTTACATAACAACAGTGTCGTTATAGCCTTGAGAGAGCTTTCAATGCAATTGGTTTTGGTGGGTTAGTTCCGCCATCTCTCTCTCTCTCTCTCTCTCTCTTTTATATAAATGAAATCTTTTAGGTCTGTGGTGATGTATTCTGGGAACTCCTACTACTACTACTACTACTACTATTACTACTACTACTACTACTACTACTACTACTACTACTACTACTACTCCTACTACTACTACTACTACTACTACTACTACTACTACTACTACTACTACTACTTCATGGCCTCCAGCCTCTCCCAATAGCCACACCTTCGCCGTCATTTTATTATCTTAACATTAAATATCCTAATACAGTAAGTAACTACCCTAGCTGTGTTGAGTTAGTTGAGCCACAGATCTATGCGGTGTTCAGTGACTGTTGCCTCATAGTCAACATCTGCGACCGTTGTTGGCTTTGGGGCCGATGATCTCGTTTTTACACACACACACACACACACACACACACACACACACACACACACACACACACACACACACACAGTAACGAACATTATATAGCTCAATAAACTTTGTAGTTACAATTTATAGCTGATTTAAATTAGGTTAGGTTAGATTTGGTTAAGTTAAGATAGTTTTAGTTAGGTTAGGTTAGGTTGGGGTTAGGTTGGGGTTAGGTTAGGTTGGGGTTAGGTTAGGTTAGGGTCAACATAATCGTGTAAGGTCTTCAGGTATATCAGACGCTTATAACAATGTCCAAGTGTCAGCGGCTCGGGTGTCAGCGGCTCGGGTGTCAGCGGCTCGGGTGTCAGCGGCTCGGGGTGTCAGTGGCTCGGGTGTCAGCCGCTCTGGTTTTCCTCCATTATTTTTTTAGACTATTTACTAAACCAGATTCCTAAAACTTAAACACATTAGGAGAATAATCCACCAGTTAACTCAGAACCTTAAACCTTCACAGAATTTAAAAGTTTTTGAAAACCTTCCCTAAAAATCCCAACAATTTAAAAATATTACCTAAACTAATACTTTGACACCTTTAAAAATCCATTAAAAAAATTTATCAAGAACCTGGGTAAATATTTATGTATAGGCCTATAGTCAGAATCCATTATGAAGGTTCTTATAGGCCTAGTTAATAAAATCTTGTAAAATGTATCGTCACTGATAAACATCCAGATTATTTATGGAGTGAATGAAGGATTTTATGATAACTAAGAAACAGAGAAACACTGATAATGATAATAATGATAATAATAATAATAATAATAATAATAATAATAATAATAAATATTTTCTTCATCATCATCATCATTACATTTCTCGACTCCATCCCCGCCATATTCCTCAGTCAACACACTCCAGTCAACACACTCAGCTTCGACCATCACTACAAACACACACTCTACACACCTACACGAGGGAGTAACGAACACACACGCACAGAGATAGACTGTTAGGGGTTAAGAACACACCAGTCAAAGGAAATTAAGAAAAATATCATTCTGGTTTCTAAATCATAGTGGGCGGGGCGGGGCGGGGCGGGGCGGGGTGGGGCAGGGGCAGGGGGGGGGGTGTCAGTCAGTCATAGTAGGAAAGAAAATACGGGCGATCCCCTGGGGCTCTTTAGGGTGCCTCTCTCTCTCTGGGGCTTTACTCCTCATGGGCTTGACACAGTTTCCTCCCCATTTTAACTTAGTCTCCCCACATGTGTTATAGCTTCCCATATGGGTTAGGTTAGTGTGTGTGTGTGTGTGTGTGTGTGTGTGTGTGTGTGTGTGTGTGTGTGTGTGTGTAAAGTTTTCTCTGCTAACCATATTTTCGTGAGGAAATCGTAACATTTTCCATAGATCTAATCTAACCTAACCTAACCTAACCTAACCTAACCCTTTGAGGACAATTATTTAATCCATCCTCCTAAACAATAAACGCACAGCGGTAACTCAAAACAACATTCCTCACAATCACATTAGTTTCTTTATGAAGAACACGCAAGCAGTTCACCAGTATAATATTCCCAACAACACGGGTCTAAATTTCACACATATTCGTACAGTTAATAGAAGTTTATCACTCATGAACGAAGATATAAGAACACAGTGAAATGGTTCCCTTAAACTAGAATAGAAAAAAATAAATAAATCACTCAAGGGTCTTTCAAGGCTCGCGAACCGCTACTATGGCTGGGTAAATTAATGCAGTTACCGCTGTTGATTGTCTTAGGTCATAGTTTTCTTTAACTGTTGACAAACCTCTACGTGTTATCATAAATTGAAAGATTACAATAATAACACTTGGATAAATTTCTGGCGCAATATACATTAATATTTTATCCATCTGGTTCTTGGGTTATTTTTGTGGACAGACAGACAGACAGACAGACAGACAGACAGACAGACAGACAGGCAGACAGACAGGCAGACAGACAGATAGACAGACAGAGAGAAAAAAACCCTCTTTCAAATACAAAAACAAATTACAGATAATCCCTTTATTTAACCCCAAAACCCCTTGAAATTAAGTACAAAACCTTTATCCAACCCCTAACTCCTTAGAGTACAAAACCTCTGATCCATCTCGAAATCTTATAACGTACCTAAAATATCCTTACTCTGAACCCCTTAAGGTATGTACAGATCCCTTATCTATCCCTGAATCCCTAAAATTCCTTAAAGCATCCCTAAAACCCGTATCTAACCTCAAAACCTTTATCTAATCCCTTAAGGTAAGCAGAAATCCCTTTATCTAACCATAAAACCCCTTAAAGTAACCTAAAACCCTTATCTAACCCTAAATCCCTAATCTAAACCTAAATCCCTTATCTAACCCTAAATCCCTTATCTAATCCTTTAAGGTAAGTACAAAACCACTTTACCCAACCCTAAGGACCACCTACAGTCCTACAACTCACAACCTTACAATCATCACAATAATAGGTCTCTTATAACTCAAATCCACGAAGGAGAGAAGTGAAGGAACTGAAGGATAATGAAGACTTAATGAGAAGGTGAAGGAAAGATAATAGTAAATAAAGGATTGAGACAAAATGGAGGGGGTGTTTAGACGATTAGAGAAGACAACGAAAGAGAATGAGGGAATAGAAGAAAAGAGAGAGAGAGAGAGAGAGAGAGAGTAGGGGATAAATAAAAAAACAGAAATGGAAAGAGGATAGACGCCTTGTGGTACGCCTCAATATACTGTACAGGATAGAACTAGGGCGTGTCACTCTACTGTTTCGTCAAAGGTTTAGATGTCGTCACAGGAATACAGGGAATCCAAGACAGTGTTACGTTCCACTCTGTCAACCACTACACATTAATTGACCTGAATTTAGTTGTGTTTATGGTGAAAAAAAATACATTGATTTATTTAATGTTAGCTACGGTGTTAAGTTATTTGGCTTTGTTAATTTAGGGTAGAAGTTGGGTTAGGTTAGGTTAGCGTACACACCCACACACTCATGAACACATACATACATAACATAACATACATACATACATACATACAGACAGACAGGGAGAGACAGGAACAGTGATCGAACGCGTCAATTCCTCTCGTGTACACCTAAGTAGCACTGCCAGGTAGCACTGTGTGACGGCCCAGGAGCGTGACGGAACACTGTGTCGTCAAGATAGGTTTTAACACCTCGAGTGGTAGGGGGTTTTCTCTCACCTGAGTAAAATAGACTTTAGGGGTTAATGTCCTAGAAGGGCTTGGCACGTGAAGTTGGTACACCAGCTGAAACCTAACCTAACCTAACCTAACCTAACCTAACCTAACCTAACCTAACCTAACCAAACCAAACCTAACCTAACCAAACCAAACCTAACCTAACCTAACCAAACCAAACCTCACCTAACCTAACCTACACTTGTGAGAAAGGCTAAGGATCACACTGATGGACTAGAGACGAAGAATAATGTTAATCGAACTCTATAAAGTCACTTTATCGAAGTCCAAGAATTATAAAGTTCAAGGACAACGGATCACCAAGTGCTAGCCAATCAAACGAGAGGCACCTATTTTTAACCAATCAGAAGACTCAACTCGTCTCACCATCGCCAGCCATTGAGCGCCATAGTCTACCTCCTTCCCAAACCAACCAAAGAACAGTCATTGTTGCTCTTGCGGCCAACGAATCAAGAGTGGCGCCGACCGGGTCGTCGACAGAGGTAAGTGTGTCTTTGTCACATAGAAATTCAACTGTTTTTAACGACGAAGAACTTTTCATCATTAGAAGGAATTTGTTACTCAAGCCGACGGGGTTGCTTGAGTACAGGCAGGCATTTGTCATCTGTATCTACGTGTCTAACCTACGCTATATACATTCGCGGTATATATGAAGAGGAGAAAGATATATAACGTATATATCAGATTTATCTATATATATATATTCATTCCCAAAAACCAATGACAGGAGGTAAACAAGTAAACAAGTATAGGATAAACAAGAGGATTAGTTGTGTACGATATTAATGGTATATTTAATGGAACCATTGTCGTCTATTGGGAAGAGTCAGGCCCATAACACATAATAGAGCCATTGACTAAAACGAGTAATGGTGCTGTTTGTTTCCGTTTGTTAGAGATGCCAAGGTGTTTTGTTTTGGGGGAGGATTTGGTCAAAAGGTCAAATTGTTGAAAAGGGGAACCATAAGACGTCAATTTGGCACCTCGCTCAAGTGCCATCTATAGTTCACGGCGAGTCTGGCACTTGAATTTACAGAAACATATTTACCGTGATTAAGAAGTTCAATTTACAGAAGATGGTTTATTTACACTGATATGACTCGGGTTGGATGTGGTTTGTAAGGCTCGATAAGTATGATACCAATATAATGTAGATATACGTGACACTACAGTATATAAGGGGGTTAGGTTGGCCGATCAAGTGGTAGTCGTGTTGTGTAGAGGACAACGATGTGAGTCCCCCTTATGCCTCGGTAAGAGTTAACAGCAGAAAAAAGTGCAACAGCAGACAAGTCAGTGAGTCGCCAAAACACTCATATACGGTTTAGTTTTGGTTTAAAGGCCAAAAGGAATTATGTTCGTAAATACTGAAAAAAAAAGGTGAAACGCTGATGTATTTAATGCCTTTAGCTCTTAGTAAACATTGGCTGCTGAAGTTATGGGTGATGTTAGTTTAGTGGATGGGATGGGATCTAGAAAGACTGAAACCCGTGTGACCTACAACTATGCAGCGTCACCATGAAGCAAACACTGAGAGCTAAATGTAATTATCTCAAGAAAAATAAACAATACATATGTACACTTCCAACTGGGGTCAATTTACCACACGCACTTACTAACTACAGAACTAACTTTACCTTCCCATTGATTCGTCGATTTATTCTGAAACTGTACAAAACCTACTGAAAAAAACAAAACATTCTAGAGTTATCATTATATGTCATGTTTATTGTGATTCTTATAGACATTTGTTTCGTCAGAAGGAAAAAGTTACACTGGGAAATTTATGACGACCAAAAAATGCAAATGTATCTTTTTTTTTCCTTGTTTATGCTCCGGGTCCTTGAGGGTGTTATAATCATAGCTAGTGATGACTCTTGCAAAATATCTACCAACATAATGATATCACACGAGAGAACATTTGTCTCCTCTATGAAGTTCCCAAATGTTCCTATGAGTTTTGTTGTGTTCTTTGATATTTGATTCTTTCTCGGGTGTTGTGTGCCTGTAGGAGTCATTGTAAACACACACACACACACACACACACACACACACAGACGTAATCATATCTGCATGTCGAATTCAATTTCCAACGAGTCAAATATGGAAAAAATAATCTCCCATTGTTATTTTTACTAGAGGCACCTGACACAGCCCAAACCTAACCTAACCAATATGGCCGTAATTTCTCCTCACTTGATCCTTTTGGGTAAAATTTCTTGTTTCTTTATCTATTAAATTCCTTCTTACGATACATTCTTGTTCTTGTTATTGTTGTTGTTCTTCTTGTTCATGTTCTTCTATTACGATGCTTCAGTGTTGTTATTGCTCCACCTGTCGTGTTATCAAGCACCGTTCACTAAATTTATTTCTTACAACAATAACCTTCCACAAAAGTCTATCTCTGGGTGATTAACTTGTCCTTTGCGTCTGAGTGTGTTGACAGGGATACACTTACACCATTCACTACCACACTCCTGATACCTCGAGTCCCTTATAATGGTCTTATTGTAAAGTACCCACACCTGATAATTCTACAAGTACATTACAACTGTTATTATTCTCATATAATTGTTTACGATATTCACAAGTATTAAAATGTAAGACAAGAGGTTGCATTAATTAACGATATTTTCATCATTACAAACAACGAATAAATTATCCAAACTTCACACCCATAAGTCAATATATATTAATAACACTATATAAAAACAAGAGCTACAAAACCTTAGAATAATTGGTAAAAAACAGCCCGAGAACGTTTAGGGTAGAGGACTGTGGTCGCCAACCCTCAGATATGAAGACGGTATTCTGATTGACATGGAAACAATGATAAAATTCCTCGTATATTTACCTATAATAGAATAGTAAAGGCAACGAGCCTAAAATATACTAATCAAGACAACGACCCTAAAATATATCAATTAAGACAACGAGCCTAAAATATATCAATTAAGACAACGAGCCTAAAATATATCAATTTAGACAACGAGCCTAAAATATATCAATTAAGACAACGAGCCTAAAATATATCAATTAAGACAACGAGCCTAAAATATTCAAAGACAACGACCCTAAAATATATCAATTAAGACAACGAGCCTAAAATATATCAATTAAGACAACGAGCCTAAAATATATCAATTTAGACAACGAGCCTAAAATATATCAATTAAGACAACGAGCCTAAAATATATCAATTAAGACAACGAGCCTAAAATATTCAAAGACAACGAGCCTAAAATATATAAATAAAAACAAAGCGACTAAAATATATCAATCAAGATTCAAATTTTATCTTAGCTTAAAAAAAATATATTTCTAGATACATTTTTTTCACTGTTGTACATTAATTGATAATAAACCACATTTATTATTTAAATATTGTATATAAAAGTAAGTTTTCTTATATTTCGAAATCATAGAAAATGGATTAAAAGCCGAACTGAACTAATAACATGAACACAATTTAAATAATATCGTGATGAAGGGTAGACATGACTGAAGAACGTATTTATTAACAAAACAAGGGTAAAAAATTACATAAGACAAGAGGTTTATCGTAATAACCGCCCAGTAGTGTGTAGGAGCCAGCCAGCCAGCCGCGTACCATGTTGTTGAAATACACGAACACTCCACCGTAGACTTGATGTAGAGACTCGCTTATGTAACAATTTTTATTTGGTAAATCATAAAGATAAATATTTACGGATGCATTATTAGCAGTTTCATCAATTATTATTATTATTATTATTATTATTATTATTATTATTATTATTATTATTATTATTATTATTATTATTATTTATTCGTTTTCTATATCTGTCGAACATCATTTTTAGTGTAGCATTATGTAGAACTCTCTCTCTCTCTCTCTCTGTATTTTTGGTTTAAACTTCTAACAGGCCATAGGCAATTATAAAGATCCATATAATACCCCTGTACACAAAATTAATAGTTTCATTAAAATAAACTAATCTAACCTAACCTATTTATAATATGGTTGTTATTTAAAACATATCAACGTCTTAAATAAAATAAAAAGCACAAAAAAAAAAATTTCCCCAGCGTATATAATTTTCATTTAATTGTAGGAATAAAAAAAAAATGTAACCACCAACTCTACGATTGTACTTGAGACATAGAAAACGACCTCTTCCCTACTCTTAGGTAAACATTAGGTACAGTACAGACATCCAGGGACCCCCAAGTAATAAATGAATCAATCGTTTCTTTGTTTATACTGGGAATAATGATGATGATGATGATGATGATGATGATGATGATGATGATGATGATGGTGATGATGATGATGGTGATGATGATGATGGTGATGGTGATGATGATGATGATGGTGATGATGATGATGGTGATGATGATGATAAAGATGATACAGTAACTAAATCCCATGCAGTCATCATTATATACTGACTGACTGACTAACTGAAGGTGTGTGTGTGTGTGTGTCTGAAGGGGTAGCTGACGAAGACAATGCCCCTACCTGAAGACACTTAAAACGTTCTCAATTACTCTTCACAAGTCACAAGTGTCAACATACTCAGCTGAACAATGATGCTCTGTTAACCTGAACGTACGAGAAAAAAAGGCAAATAAAGAAAAAACCCAGAAATGTGGCGGGTTTACATAATAATAATGTACCAGCGTTTTGTTTGGTTCACTGACAGAATAATTTGCATATCTAACGGAGTGAAGAAGTGGAATAATGGGTGGCAGAGGTTAACAAAGACTGATAGACAGACAGACAGACAGACAGGCACATATTTACAACCGCACACACAGACAGATAGACGTTTATAACCGCACACACAGAAACAGACAGAGAGATACACCTCTATAAAATATCTCTGGTAGTTATTTATAGCTCCTGGACAACTTATTACCATCTCAACCACCACTACTACCCCACCTCACCAACCACCACTACCACCAACCACCACTACTACCCCACCTCACCAACCACCACTACCACCAACCACCACCACTACCACCAACCACCACCTACCACCAACCACCACCACTACCACCACCACCACTACTACCCCACCTCACCAACCACCACCACTACCACTACCACCACCTACCCCACCTACTACACCAACCACCACTACTACCCCACCTCACCAACCACCACTACCACCAACCACCACCACTACCACCAACCACCACCACTCGGCCAGTTTTTACACTGATTATAAATTTGGTGTATTTCTCGTCCTCCCTTTCAAATCATTTATCATTTTGTTCTTGTTTTTTTTATGTTCGTTGGTGTTGGTACAGGAAACAGTATATGGTATGACCAGTGTTACAGCAGAGCGAGGAATGAGCGGGCCAACGGGGAACTCCCGGCTGGCTGGCGTGAATGTCGGGGGAGGGGGAGGTGTGTGTGTGTGTTGGTTTTAAGTCACCTCTAAATTAACACACATCACGTTTTCTATAGATTTAGATAATAAAAAATATGTTTAATGTATGTTAGTTTGTTTAATATTTGTGTTTGGTTAATATTACGTCTGCTAACCCATATACTGTAAGTGTTTTGATGAGCTGAACACAGTACGTTATCTCATACCGGGAGTTGCCGATTAGGTAATATGAGTTCGATGTTTTATTTAGGAGTTGGGCAGAGTTAATCTTATGTAATAATTGTTAATATCATTGATTAATTGAAGGGAGATGATATGCGACGATGATAATATGGAGGAAATGGCTTGGGACTGTATTTTTGCCGTCATTTTCAGGAGCTGAGAATAAATAAAAACAGACCTTGGGAGCCACCCATGTTGCCACCACTCAATATTTTCGCTACGTAAATAAAGACATTTTGAGCTCTAATAAAACTTAATTTACCTTAAAATAACTTTGTTTGGGTTTTAAATAAGAAGTAAATTCTATATTTGATAATCAGTTTTAACATTTTCATGGCATTACACTTCTAAACGTACAGATAGTTGAAAATATGGCGCACTTTAGCATTTTGTAGGGGATTATCCCCTCAGCGCAGCAGGTCGAGCGATAGTTTCGTTATTTTGTCAGTAACAGTTCGCAAACCTTACGAACAGGCGTTTATATATGCCATAGCCATGGGAAAGGGCACCCAAATATCACAGATCATTGGTACGCGAGGTCATAGGTAGGAAGTTTATCGGAGAATTTGACTGTAGTGATGGGCGCCCAGACGCGTCCTTATCCCTGCTCACGCCTGCTCGCTCTATAACAAAACAAAAACAAAAGAAATCAAATAAATTATCTACTGCAACTCGATATTTCACGATATTAGTCTTGATTGGAGTGATATTACGTAAATACCGTTAAGATAACCACTCGCGGAAGATAACGTGAATCCGCTGTAGTCCGCTACGCTGTGTCCACTACCGCAAAGAAAATGTGAGAGAAAGTCAAGTGAAATTTGGGAGGAAAGATGTAATCTGTCTACGACGAGAATGACAGACGGGAGGGTGAAGTTAGTCTCTTACGCTGTGATAAACAGATAAATATGTCACGTTTTTGGCAGTAGGAATCTATCTGTGATGTACCGTACGATACATACTATTCGTGTACATTTTACGTGATGTTGGTCTTGCATAATTACTTACTCGTCATTGCAAGTCAATTATGAGAACGTCTGCACCAAACTATACTGTAAGAGTGAGTGTATTGGCCGACACAGAGCCTTAACACACTGTGGCTGCCAGTGTACTGCCGCCCCAGCCAGCCAAGCCTGCTGGTTACCATGGCGACCGGACACTCTCAGTTTGAGCTAGACTGGGACGTGTATGACGAGCGACACGCAGCGGGTAACAGCCAGAGGAAGAGTGACGTGTTGCCCTCGCCCTCGCTCCAACATGACCATTCTCCACTCTTTTTCTACTCCAGGTCGACCAGCCCGACCCCCAGCGTGCCCAACAACTCCCCTACCAGTGAGCCTTATGTGCCCGTCACCTCCCTCATCTCCCTGGGTGACAGCACGTGCGTGGTGACGGACAGTTGTGTCGGCGTGACGCCCTCAGCTGTTAGCGTCACGTGGGCAACCACACCTTTCCCAGCCACCCACATCGGCCCAAAGTGTCAGGCCCTGAGTGAGGGTAGAAGTGGTGCTGTAAGTGGCGGGCAGGGGGCCGGTGGCGTGAAGGGTGGGCAGGGGGCCGGTGGCGTGAAGGGCGGGCAGGGGGCCGGTGGCGTGAAGGGCGGGCAGGGGGCCGGTGGCGTGAAGGGTGGGCAGGGGGCCGGTGGAGGCATAAGTATTACAAGAAAGGTGACCCATACATCTCCTACACGCCCCACCACCACCACCCTGCCACCACTCACTGCCACCCCAAGGACTTCTTTACCGGCTGCCACGGCTGCTGGGATTAGCCAAACTTCGTCGTCATCAGGAGCCGCTGCCACCGATGTCAAGAGCCGCGTCGCGCCCACAGCCGATGAAAGGAAAAGTGAGCCGTCAAGACTGCCGCAAGGAGCTGCCACCAGAGACCTTGTGAGCCGAGGTCGCCACGCCCCCGCCACTCAGCCCTACGGCGTAGGGGTTTGTTCGCCAGCCTGTGCTCAAAACTTTGCCACACTTACTCGAGAACTTGGCGAAGCGAAAGATCAACTGTTTGCCCTGTCTGTACAAGTAGGTGTTGTAAACTACAGTTGT
This sequence comes from Homarus americanus, assembly GCF_018991925.1. NCBI lineage: Eukaryota > Metazoa > Arthropoda > Malacostraca > Decapoda > Nephropidae > Homarus > Homarus americanus. Next base: position 25,289,515 of record NW_024716703.1, on the reverse strand, counting down.
TATTTTCTTCCATATTCCCCTGTGAGCCAACTGCTGCTACCCACTGATTGGTTTCATTACTTATCCGGTACAGCATTATTCCTTGTCACTACAGGTCTAGTTACAGTATGTTGCTGGTGTACTGGTTAATGTTGCTGGTGTACTGGTTAATGTTACTGGTGTACTGGTTAACGAGATTTGTTGGGTAGTGAGGAGTGAGAGAGAGGCCTGGCCTACACCGCCTGGGTCACCTGCCTCGCCTCGCCCACACCTGCTCAGTCATGTGTGTAGTCCAGACCAAGGTCTATATATAGACCTTGGTCTGGACGATGCGTAGCACGGCCTTGTTAACCTGTGTGTGTGTGTGTGTGTGTGTGTGTGTGTGTGTGTGTGTGTGTGTGTGTGTGTGTGTGTGTGTGTGTGTGTGTGTGTGTGTTTCCTCCGGATGCCTCTATCTCACCACACAGTGTCGTGCTGCAGAAACCGAGGCTACATTACGACTCGTGGTTCACATTCATATATATTTTTTCAGCTATAATGAGAACAGTTTTACTTTCCCCCGACATTAAGATATATCTCTTCAGTGTGGGGGAGAGTTGTTCCTATACGGAGTCCGACTTACCACACACAAACCTCTTAATTTTCTTCACTTCAGAGTCTCAATGGGCTAATTCGTTGTACTCAGTGGGTTAGCATCGTACTCAATGGACTAATTAACTGTACTCAGTGGGTTAACATCGTACTCAAGTGATTAGCATCGCGCATAAGGGATAAATTTCTCTTGTTGGTTACTGAAAAAATCGTAAGTTCTTCTGAGATTTTAAGATCCTGGCGTCAAATGGTTCTATACAATGAAGAGTGCATGAAGAACGAAGAAGAAAGATGAAAGAAAAAGAAAATACACAAGTTAAAAGAAGGTAAATGAAGAAAGAATTTATTTATATTAGATGTAATAAATATTTTGCACACCTTAACCAAGTTCCAGGTGTACTATATTTGTTTAATAATAATCAATGTTAAGAATAATAAACACGAATGATTAAATAATACCTGTGTTACCTTCTGTTTTGTCAAGAACTAATCCAGCAATTACAATACTGTTTTTGTAAGGAAATAGTCGTATTCTTCCTTTGATATGTAAATTAATTTCTGGTAATGGCTCAAAATGGAGCACACACTCACACGCACACACACACACACACACACACACACACACACACACACACACACACACACACACACACACACACACACGTCAACAAGTGAAGACAAATGTTGCTGTTAAGAGAAACATTCACACGATCACCACGGAAATCTATCAGGCAGAGTGAATACATTTTTTGTAAGAGAGAGACAGCCTGTATTCACTGTAAAGCTGTCAGCAGTATGGGTGGAAGGCAGGATGGTGCATTCCATTGAACAAGAAAATAACGATCCACTGGACAAGGGGACGACACAGCCAGTCAGCCAGCGGCACTGTACTGGGAAGGTTTTGGACTTATGAGAAGATATTGTCCTTGTGTAATGCATAAGTGTTATAAGTATGTGATTAGTTATAGTGAGGTACTTAACTAAGTCGACTGATGGGATCTACAAACTCATTAACCATTACACTCACCTGGACTTTTACCTGGCTATTGAGCTAAGTAGTCATAATGATTAAAGGCTTCACTGAATGAGTTAAAGGGACCATCTTGTATCAGGAGAACGAGGTCAAATGTGCCGTGAGCTAATGGTAGTAGTAGAATGATAAAGACATAAATCAACTCATTGAGACTCAGGTGCAGGGACTGATTAGTTAGGTGTTCCCTCACAGGTTGTCCATGGCTAAGAGACACAGCGGCCGACCAACAGAGAAACACGATAAGTTTTATCCTTGGCTTCTGACTCTTAGTTCATGAAGTACCTGAGGACTATCTGTAGGAGTAGGGGGGGGGGTGACGGTGATGGCTGGGAACCTGTAGGTGAAGGTTTTTAGACATGCCATGATGATCTGAGAGGGAGGGAGGGAGGGGGGATCAGGGCTGTCTATACACACCCAGTACTGTTGACATCCAAGGTAGTCTCGTTATGGACAACAATCTAATTGAGACCGAGGCAAGGGAAGGTTATAGTTTATAGTAACGTTAGCCATCTCCAGAAGCTGTGTAGTTAGGTTCAAGTGTTCGGCTGCCCGTATATAAGGTGTGGGTGGACTTGGTATCTGAGAGGCTTGAGAGGGAGACCGAGAGAAGCTTGTGTCTCTTTCATAGGTTTATCTTAGGTGTGTGTGTGTGTGTGTGTGTGTGTGTGTGTGTGTGTGTGTGTGTGTGTGTGTGTATGTGTGTGTGTGTGTGGAGACTCAATCGTGGACCCTTAATTTCTCGCGCGTTCAACACAAAGGGAAGACTCTGTGGCTGCCCCAAATCTTCCCGTCGTGTCTCCTCCCCATCACAGTAAACAAGGAATGACAAGAAAAAAAAAGTACAGGAGGAAGTAGATAAACAAATAAGACCTCGTATGTATAAGGAGAACAATAACAGATCTAGAGAGATATTATTGAAAAGACGAAATTAAGGTCGAGCTGTTGGCTGCAGAAGGCGCTGAAGTTCCGTGATAGAATTAGTACACTGTCTCCTTTACCACGTCAGATTAAAACAAAATTATACCTTAACCAACTATGGAACACACTACTCGTATATATAACACTAATTTACCTTTAGTTTAAGTCGTCCTTGTGTAGATGTGAACCGAATCGAGTTACGTTAAAAATACGCTTCGTGATGTTCAATTTTTTATTTTATTTTTTTTTACAAATGACTGTCTGTGTTTACTTATTCCACTCAAGTTCCAAGGCCAGACAGTTGATTGTCGTAACATTGTGACTGTCAATCTCTCTGTAATAATGAGGAGGAGTTGGCGTTCCAGATAATTTCATAGGCCTAAATGAGGGATATGGCTGGTGATAAAACTCAGTTAGACCTACGGAGGAAAAGTCACAGTAAAAAGTCACTGTATAATTAGACACAGTTGATGCTTAGGTTAGGTTAGGTTAGGTTAGGTTAGGTCTATAGTTAGAAAACATTCAAAATTGAACCTAACCTAACCTAACCCACCTTCTCACACCTTCCCTCCACCTCTGCTCAAATATAAACAGGTTTACAAATTTTCCTACATTGGTGGTTCGGTAGTATATGAAAACTCTATGATAACTTGACCTCTTGAGTACAATCTCATTTTATTTATCGTACTCAATACGTCTGTACTTGGTTGACATCGCCCCCAAAAAAAAAATGACACCGCAATGACGATCCGATATGACATTCAAAATGACACGGCCAAAAAATAAAAATAAAAACAAATAAATAAATAAATAAATTGCCGCCCCCCAAATTGTATTACCTTAAGCAAACGATATGGGAATAAAATAAGATATCTCAAAAGAAACACAGTATTGCAATAAGGAAGTAGATATTGCAATAAGAAAGATATACGGCTCGATACTGCTATATTATTCCCTAAACTGACATGAAAATATAGAAATTGCTATATAAATCACGAAACTGCAATATAAATCACCAAGTTGCCATATAAATCACGAAAACTACAATAAAAATCACCCAAAGATAATATAGTGGAAGACTAGGAAAGGGAGGGGGAGGCAGTGTGGAGCCCTGAAGGAGTCCTATTGACCACCACCTTTAGCAGAGACGCCCTTGAACCAGGCAGGAAGGAGAGTAGTGGCCACACATACAGAACACTCCCTCCCCCACACATAGTCAGCTCTCTCTCTCTCTCTCTCTCTGACCCAATGACACGCACAAGAACTCCTCAGTGTGTAGGTGAACGTGATATTTAAATGCTAGTAAAATATTAAGAGTAAGGGCATGAACAGCACCTCCCAGAATACACCAAGCTGAAGGGACCTTTGTAAACACTGGAGGGGAACTTTGTAAACACTGGAGGGACATTAATAAACATTGACTCAGGTAGGAACTTTGTAAACACTGACTCAGGGGGACCATTGTAAACACTGGAGGGACCTTTGTACACAGAGATCACTGCCATAACAACATTGACCTTCTGAAATGACCCGCTGTTATTATGAACAGGTGAGTGGAGGTGACTGGCGTGGATGTGACGTGAACTCGCCTCACTCATTCACTCACTCGCTCACTCACTCACTCAAAAAAAACTGCTCCTTCCTTTCCTCTTGGTACAGGAAATGTGTTCGTCTGTGTATGTGTGTGCTGGGGATAAGAGGGGGCTGTGTTGGGATGTGTTTGGACGTGTTGGGATGTGTTGGGGCGTGTTGGGATGTGTTGGGACGTGTTGGGATGTGTTTGGACGTGTTGGGATGTGTTGGGATGTGTTGGGATGTGTTGATGTCTGTACGAGGGGAAATAAATTGTGATTTGTACATTAAACATAAAGATCAATAATGGCAGGTAGGGGTGTGGTTGGTACATGGTGTGGCAGATACATGGTGTGGCAGGCTAGTACATGGTGTGATAGGTATGGGGTGTGGCAGGTAGGGGGTGGTGGCAGGTAGGGGATGTGGTTGGTAGGGAGTGGTGGTTGGTAGATGGTGTGGCAGTTAGGGGTGTGGCAGGTAAAGGGGTGACAGATAAAGGTGTGGTAGGTAGGAGATGGTGGTTGGTAGATGGTTTGGCAGGTAATGGTTGTGGCAGATAATGAGCGTGGCAGATAATGGGTGTGGCAGATAATGAGTGTGGCAGATATTGGGTGTGGCAGGCAGGGGTCCAGGTTTTACCGACTATGAAACAGTTTTATGTGTAGTGGGTACATCTATAGCCGGGGTTTATATGACAGCTGTATCGCCAGGACGTGACGCACTCCTGACCCGCCGCTGTGCTCTGCTGGGGGCGCTGAGGAGCCTTGGCGGTGCTATGGGCGGGGAGAGGGAGGCACTTTGCTAGGGAGGAGGAAGGAGGTGAAGGAGAGGAGAAGGAGGAGGAGGAGGTAGAAGAAAGGGTATATAAAAAATGAGAAGATGAGGAGGAGGAGAAGGAGTAGGTAAAGAAAGAGAAGAGAAAGGAGGAGGAGAAGAAGTGGGGGGAGGTAGGTAGAGAAAGAAGAAAGAAAGGGGGAGGTAGAGGAGAACACAGGTTAAAGGCATCATAACACTAAGAGGAACAACAACAACAACAACAAAGGAAAATCACCATCATTCTCAAAAGTATAAAAAATATAATAATAAAAATCAAACGCTAATAGGCCCTATGTGTGTGTGTGTGTGTGTGTGTGTGTGTGTGTGTGTGTGATAATTATTAGCATTTAGCACGTCTTGGGGTGGTGGTGGTAGAGGGAGGGAAGTGGTGGTGGTAGAGGGAGGGAAGTGGTGGTGGTAGAAGGAGGGAAGTGGTGGTGGAAGGGAGTAATAATTAAAGGCTGAGGAGGAACGGGAGGCAATGGGGAGTTTTAGGAGGGAGGGAAGGAGGGAGGGAGGGAGGGAGGGTACAGCAGTGGAGTGCCTGAAGCAGGTTAGGTGGTGAAGGGCAGTTCCTGGGTTCTGTCCTCCCGGTACCCAGCACCAGGGGAGACCAACGGGCCAGGTGCTGCACGTCTTGGCACCACCGTCCCCAGTGGCCGTGTGGCAGGAGGCATCGCAGCCACGGTAAACCCGGCCACTAACTTCCTGCTTAACCTGTACTTATCGTAGTTTTTGCACTATTGATATATCAGATTCGGCCAGTTTACGCCTTTGAGGTTGTACAGTGGAGTCAAACGCCATCTAGGTTATGTTACACTAGATAAGTTTGGTTATATTATCCTCTGCGCCAGTGATCGGCTCGTTAGCCACCTGGGCCATCAGTCACGTCTCTGTTACGCACTGTTGGCAAGTACTGCACATGTACTGCAACTCTACCATCTCGTTCTGCCTCACTGACCCGCCGCGTCGCTTGGTCACCTGGGGGGAACCACCTCAATTTATCCAGGTTAATAATTATTTCCATAACTTATTCGACAACAGCAGCAGCAGGTAATACGTGAAGTGGTTTGTAATAACTAGGGATTAGGTTCACCTCAGAGCCCTTCAACACCACCAAGGAACCGTCAGTCAGCTCACCCGACACAGGACAACACAGTACAAACCATCATCACAACGTTGTAACCTACTGAATATATGACATAAATCACTATATCTGGTATTGGTGGTATATAACTGTACATGAGGAAGGTAACAGTAGATCTGGTCTCTGGTGGTGTGAAAAATAAATGGTATCTCAGGTACTTAAGTAGGGTGTGAGGTGTTGTGTCAGAGGTGGTGGTGATAGTCGTGCGGTGATAATGGTGTTGGCAGTAGAGGTCACGGAGTCTCTTGTGTTGACCTCACCAGTGCTTCACCTCAGGTCTGATCACTACCATACCATTGCGTCAGTGAAGCAACAGAGGTGAGGCAGATTATGGAAGATGAACACTGTAATCATAAACATCTACCAGTGTGTGTGTGTGTGTGTGTGTGTGTGTGTGTGTGTGTGTGTGTGTGGTTTAATTTTTACTCTTATCTTAAAACACGAGGAGGACAGATTATATAAACCACTATTACCAGAATGGTGTCAAAACTCATCTGAAACTTAGATATTTTCTCTATTGTAATTTAAGGAAGAGGAAGATTAGGTTAGGAGTCGCTAAGAATCAAGACCCCGGATATATAATAGTCGTGTTTTTTTTCCCGTAAAACTCAAGACATTCCGCAAGTGTTGAGCACGTGGGGTAGGTCACGTAAAAACTAGTTCTCTCTCACACACACACGAGGAATTGCTCCTAGTGGCGGCAGAAACTGGTGCAGGGAAACGTGGTGAAGAGTCATGATGGGGATATGAGCTCTGGGGCTAATATTCAGAAGGGTTATATTCTCCTTCGTTATTTTGGTCGCCCGTTTTTAGTTTACCTGTTGGGGTAAATGTCGGGGGACTCGCAGATTACCCAGGCGCTGACACTAACACGTGGAGGAGAATCTATCCTTAAGTCCAGCGGAAAATATTTTGATCAAGAGGCGGCCGGTGTTCCCCTGTCTATAGGAAAACACTGCCACTCAGAATATTCTTCTTATCGTAAACCGAAGGACTAGTTGGTGGGTAAAAACAGAGGTGTTTACAGATCACAGGATCGTGCACTAACACAAAAACTCTGCCGAACTTCTTTTGGATTGTATATATATAATGTGTAGCTCTGTAATTATCGTCCGATTCTTGTGTTTGAACGACTTTGAACTTTGAGAGAGTGGCGTCCCCCCCCCCCACCCAGCCAGGTGTGTTTATATAGGTACGCACTAATGCTCACACTAACCTTGATCCTGGTCGCAAGTCATCAAGTTCAGGGAAGCGAAGCCACTTCATCGTCAGGTCTTAGCGTAAGGATTTACCAGACTGAATCCCTGGAGGCAACGAGTTAATTCCTCTCTCGGTAATTACTATTAATACTGTTTCTGGTGTTGATTATGGGCCTTTTGGTCAATATTTGTGTCATAAATTATCCCCAAAGGATTTACTTGTTAATGGAAAAATGGAACGAAATCGTGAAGCAGTGAGCCGAGTATATGAAGGGACTGTATCGGTGAACAAGTGGTCTCCGGGGATGTGTATCAGTACTCCCTTACACAGCGGGTTATGGCCACCAGTGAGTCTGAGGTTCTGAGACGAGGCGTGATGGACGTGGTCAGAACTATAAGCTAAGGCCATGGCTAAAACTATAAGCTAAAAACATGGCCAGAACTGTAAGCTAAAAACATGGCCAGAACTATAAGCTAAGGCCATGGCTAAAACTATAAGCTAAAAACATGGCCAGAACTATAAGCTAAGAACATGGCTAGAACTATAAGCTAAAAACATGGCCAGAACTATAAGCTAAGAACATGGCTAGAACTATAAGCTAAAAACATGGCCACTACTAATAAGCTAAAAGGAAGACTTGTAAACACCACCATCCCTCCGCTATTAACTAATGACTAACCGGAATTTTTTCTCTCTCGAGTTTTGTAGATGGACACAGCGAGGCCCCCTCCCCTTCCCCTACAGCCCTATTACTACAGTATACCTTATGAAGACCTACAGTATACTCGGAAGGTTTTAAATGCTACATAAAGACAGGAATGATCCCTTAAACAGCTGTGGTGAACTTTGCAACGTGAGGTATTTGCGAATCCCACATCGATATTGCAAGAAACTGATTATCAAATTAGTGATTAGAATTTGCTATTTTGTATGTATGTATGTATGTATGTATGTATGTATGTATGTATGTATGTGTGTATGCATGTATGTATGTATGTATGTATGTATGTATGTGTGTATGTATGTATGTATGTATGTATGTATGTATGTATGTATGTATGTATGTATGTATGTATGTATGTGTGTATGTATGTATGTATGTATGTATGTATGTATGTGTGTATGCATGTATGTATGTATGTATGTATGTATGTATGTGTGTATGTATGTATGTATGTATGTATGTATGTATGTGTGTATGTATGTATGTATGTATGTATGTATGTATGTGTGTATGTATGTATTCTAAAGTATATGTAATTGCTGACATACTGAGAGAGAGAGAGAGAGAGAGAGAGAGAGAGATAGAGAGAGAGAGAGAGTCGTGTGGTGGGAGTGAGAACTGAGGCGTGTTATCATAGGGTGTGTGGGCGTGGGTGAGACAGTAGGCGTGGGAGACGAGGGGGCGTGAGAGAGAGGAAAGGTCAGGGTATGGAGTAGATTCATTAAACTCTCCAAAAATGGTGTTGGTTTCATTCTGTTTTCTAAATAATAATGGTCTTAATTATAATAGGGTATAACGTTGGTTTTAATTGGGTTTTTATTAGTAGCGTTGGTTCTAAAACACATTATTATTATTATTATTATTATTATTATTATTATTATTCACAACAATTACGTCATATAAACACTTTTCGACAAATAAATAAATTCAAGACAAATTTTATCTATGTATCCTATTTATTTTTATTTATTTATTTATTATTTTATTATTATTATTATTTCTTTATTTATTTATTATAATTATTAATTAATTTTTTTTATAGATTTGAGCAAAATTTCCTGATGCAGGTATTTTAGGAAGGAGAAGTGTGAGTGTGGCAAGACTGCATCACGTCAGCCAATAGGAAATCTCGTTTTCTGTTTGTTTTTTCTTCTAATTTATAATGGGGACTCCCCTGAACATACGAAAACCAGTGTGGCTCAACTGATAGGTAGGGTCTCTCTCTCTCTCTCTCTCTCTCTCTCTCTCTCTCTCTCTCTCTCTAATCATAACAGAGAGAAAAAAATGACTTGGGTAGGAAACTCTGGTCACAAAGTCAAGCCACTATTAAGAACATAAGAACATAAGAATGGAGGAACCTGCGGCGGCCCTACTGGCCCATACTGGGCAGTCCTATTTACACCCAACCCCTATCGCTGATATATCCACCCAACCTATGTTTGAAGCTACCCAACGTATTCGAGTTAATGATGATATTTGGTAACTTGTTCCATTCATCCACTACTCTGTTTCCAAACCAGTGTTTACCTATTTCACGCCTAAATCTAAATTTGTCTAATTTAAAACCATTGTTACGAGTTCGCTCCTGGTTGGATAGTTTGAGTACCTTTGTAATGTCCCCTTTGTTTAGCCCTGACTTCCACTTATACACCTCTATCAGGTCGCCCCTCGCTCTACGTCTCTCAAGGGAGTGCAAATTAAGATGCTTTAACCTGTCTCTGTACTCAAGGTTCCTAATGCCCGGGATTAGTCTTGTCATTCTCCTCTGAATTCTTTCCAAGGATTCTATATCCATTCTGTAATACGGTGACCAGAACTGAACTGCGTAATCCATTTAGGGTCATTGTTGTCTGATCTGAGTTTTTTGTATGGTATGTTCTGCCTTTGTGCATTAAGTAACTCATTATTTAAATTGTCGTGGAACTCGGCAATCTCAGATCTCGTTATCAGGTCGGAGTCATCTGTCAGGTTCACGGCCAAGCGCGACACCCCCTCTCTCAGCTGCCTCTTTAAACTGTCAAAGTTTGCCCTTCTGAAATCTGGTACTTCAGTGGAATTTTCCTTACGTCTGCCCTGAAAATCTAACTGGAATCTAATTTCTTTGTGATCGCTGTTTGCAAGTTCGCTCCCTACCTCGACATTGCTAATGAGGTTTTCTCTGTTTGACAGAACTAAATCGAGTATATTATTACCCCGGGTGGGTTCGGTTATATGTTGACTTAGGAAACAGTCCTGGATCGTCTCGAGAAAATCCTCTGATTCTGAGTTACCCGTAAGG
>NW_024716703.1:25271757-25274257 GCF_018991925.1 Homarus americanus | reverse complement strand
AGTAAGTCTTTTAAAAATATTCTCTATCTCTCTTATTTTCCATCAGTTATCTCCTTCTCCTCCTCCCTTCCTCCACTTCTGAAAACATCTTCCTCTTTCTCCCACTCACACCAACACGTCAGCATAGTCTCTCCTATAGTTACCCCCCTACACATCTCCTCTGTAGCCCATACCACCGTTTTCTTCTTTAACTCCCGTTTTCTTTCAATCTTCTCCATTCTCTTCTTTTCCTTCATCAGCCTCTACATTTTTATCTCAATTTTTATCCTATTTATATTCTTCCTACCTCGTTTTTATCCATTTATTTATCTATGTCTATTTCTATACAGATATAAGTATAGGTAAAGAACTGCGTATCCTAGCTTTTACACCCCCCCCCCCATAAGATTGCCAGCTACATACAACAACGGAAAGCTAACTAGCCAGACACTTTATAAAACTAAAGCTAATAAAGCTAACTTTTATTGCTAAATCCGGCACTGGGTACACTTACATTTACAGGTACAGATACAGGTGCGGATACAGGTGCGGATACAGGTGTGGATACAAATATCGATCATTCCTTTATACTTTAACTCTCGGCTGGCATGGCATCAAACGTCGTAATACTAGACATTTCAAGGCACCCGGAATAAGCAATCACCACGATACGATTTATGTGACAGTAAGGCGGATTCCGGAGCTTGTGTGTGTGTGTGTGTGTGTGTGATCCTGAGTCATGGCATCCTACGACCTTAACAGTTTTCCAGTGCCAACTTAATCACACATACAGTACTGACTTCCGGCACTGGCACCAGCTAGCTAGTTAGCCAGCCAGCCAGACCGGAGATAGACGGATAGGTAAACAGATAGCATTTCATGTATAGATAGTTAAACAGGTAGGACCAAAAAGGACGGACACACACACACACACACACACACACACACACACACAGACACACACACACACACACACACACACACACACACACACACACACACACACACACACACACACACACACACGAGGCGGAAATCCCCCCCCCCTCCAACGCTGTCTGCAAGCTTCACACATCTGACTCTTGTGACTATGACTCACCTGGTACTGCCGGATACCTGTTAATATACACCTGACTCATGCCAGACCTAGTAACACCGTCGCTCCTCCTATGACGAGGTGACCAACTCATCATGACTATATGAATAATACTGCCCGCGTGAGTCCCTGTCATCTGTGTGTCATGAGGGGCGAGGTGAGGGAGGAGGTGAGGAGGGAGGGGGGGGAGGGGGGGAGGTGTGAGGGGGGGAGGGGAGGGAGGTGAGGTGAGGGAGGAGGGGAGGGGTTTTATTATTTCAAAAAAAATACAACAAATTAATAAGTAAATAATTAAAAAAAAAAAAGATAAATAAAAAATACAAGAAAAAGAAGAAAAAATGTCGAGTTAAGGTGAAAATGCATAAGGGAAAAAAAACTTATGTCGCCAGTCACCTCAGACTTCCAGAACAGAAAAATAAACACAATGTTTTTAACAGCAAATAAACCAAGAAACAACACCATTAAACCCCGCAATATTAACCCGGATGTAGTGTTGGTGAGGGTATTCCCCCGCTCGGTAACATCCACCCCCCCTCACTCATCCACTAACACGGAACTTCCACATCTAACAACCGCTAAAAGCGCAACACACAAAAGTTACAACACTGAGTCATATCTACTAGTTACCTCACTAACAACCCCAGGTATAATCAACACTCACTGTCAGGTAGTTACTGAAGGGTCAAATGGTCATCAACAGCTCGTCTCCTCAAGCCAAGAATGAATGGATCTTATAGTGTTCCTGGTGGTCACTCCTCAACACAATCCAAGGACAGCCAACACCGCGAAGTAATTCCTCTCACCTATAAAAAAAAGGGAAAATCTTATTAATACCACTATCATATAATTTTTCTTAACATTACTGAACCCCCAAAAAAATCTCATCACTTTACTTTCTATAACCAAAATAGCGGCCAGACAGAGAGAAGCATTTATCAGGGCAAAAAACCTCACAACACAACACATATCAGCAGTATCTTGCATTAATTTATCTCAACACAAGATGCTGTTACCTGCATCTTTAACATGGAAGCAACACACTAATGAGAAATCTGGTTTACTCATGTTTTGTTTTATTAGTCAAGAGTTTTATATTCAAGACGTTGCTCGACCTTCTTCATTGACGGCAGCGGAATGTTGTTTAAACAGATGCAATATATACGTGGAGACCCTGACACACCCTGGCACACTCTGGCACATCCTGATGACTTCTGACACACCCCTTGATGACTTCTGACACATCCTGATGACTCCCGACACATCCTGATGACCTCTGACACATCCTGATGACTTGACACACACACCCTGAAAACCCCTGACACATCCTGATAAACCCTGACACATCCTGACATACCCTGACACATCCTGATGACTTGACACACACCCTGAAAACCCTGACACATCCTGATACATCCTGACACATCC
>NW_024716703.1:25259257-25269257 GCF_018991925.1 Homarus americanus | reverse complement strand
TCTCCACCCTAAAGGCCAACCAACAAGAGGATAATGAATGGCTACTAACACAGTGACGTCACCTCAACATACCCAGCGTAACACGTGACGTCACCACTGCCACTCGTACCACACCGTGACGGGGATTTTCTCTTCCTTTCACATATGTTTGTTTGTTTCTCTTGTTTTCGTTGTAGGTTTGAGGGATAATATAATGAAAATATCTTTGTTCTATAACCAGAGTGAATTAGACTGATAAGTCAACTGAACGACGCACTGTGTTATTGTTATTGTTACGACTGCCTAACCAAACCTAACCTAACCTAACCTAATCCAGGATAAGTGAGACGTCCACACATAGCACCATTACGAAGTTACACACACACACACACACACACACACACACACACACACACACACACACACACACATTTAGCGGATTTCCCAGTTGCCCCGTCATATACCCGGAGCTGAAGGGAGCAGAGGCAAGGAGAGGAAATGTGAGAGGGAAAGAAGAAGAGAAGGAGCGAGGGAAATATGACGAACAGAAAGAATTTGGAAGGACAGGAAACAACTAAAGAAACAATGAAAAGAGACACCAAAGAGAGAGAGAGAGAGAGAACAAAGCCACACATCTATCTCTCAGATGACAAAGGTACTGTATATATATAAATAAACTCGTATCCTACCTGAGGCAAAACACTGTAGCCTACACCTCCATCAAGGATACCGAGGGTGTAGTAGTGTGGATGTTCCTGTGTTCCCGGATACCTGGTGCAGGAGAGGGGCCGTGGGAACCTACCTACCGAGAGGGCGTCCCATACCGAGGGAGGATATCCTGTCGGAATTGAGGGATCCTTCTTATTCATGCTCTCTCTCTCTCTCTCTCTCTCTCTCTCTCTCTCTCTCTCTCTCTCTCTCTCTCTCTCTCTCTCTACGCCCATACAGTATTCCTGGTCGCAGTTATTCCCCAGGACCTTTCATACTACTACTACTACTAATATTAATTACTACTACTAATAATAAAAATAACAATAACAACTTCAGAACAAACTCAACTAAATATATGACAGATCAAAAAAGTATCTGACCACCAAACAATCTGACAGCACAGACGATGGGTATTGTAAAATGCCATAAATCACTTACTATCAACATTTCCTATTTTATCTAGAGTAAGTATTGTTATTATGTGAACAATGTGTAGTGAAGATCATGATGGTGGTTAGGTTACAGTCATAGGTGAAGTGATTTAGGAAATTATCGGACCTATGTGTTCAGATACTTTTTTTGATCGTGTGTATATCAACAGTGGAGATAACAAGTGAGGTAGTGAGGATAACATTATGATATCAAAACTTAAAAGACTCTAAGGATACCTAACCTAACCTAACCTAACCTAACCTATCCTAACCTATATCGTATCATGACCTACTTCGTAAAAAATATAGTATACTGTATATACACACACACAAACATATACAGACTCACACACACACACACACACACACACACACACACACACACGTCACAAACAAATATACACACAATGAATCATACACAACCCACAAACAAACACACATTCTGTACACTTTGCATCACAAGGAAAAAGGAAACACGGTAACAGCTCTTGCATACCAATGATGATAGAGTATTGTTTCTGCTGAGTCATTCAAGGAGTTTCCCTCAGGATGTTGACAATTACTGCAAGTAGCAATAATGTGTCGTGTCGTGTCGTGTCGTGTGGTGGTCGTGTTGTTGTCATGTGGTGGTCGTGTCGTTGTCATGTGGTGGTCGTGTCGTTGTCGTCGTGTCGTTGTGTGGTGTCACCTCTCTTACTGAACCACGAACCCAGAGATTTAGACTCGTTAATCCGAAGCAATTATAGACAGAATGATACATCGGTGTCTATACTGCTTCGGGTTTGTGTGTCTATACCTGTTCCTGGTTCGTGTGTCTATACCTCTTCGGGTTCGTGTATCCATACCGCTTCGGGTTCGTGTATCCATACCGCTTCGGGTTCGTATGTCTGAATCTCAGGGTTCACTTTTTATTATTATCTAAGAAAAAAATAATATAACGTTGTGTAGAGTCATGTCCAGCTAAGTAGTGTGATAAAGTGACTTGCTGACCTCACTGCAATCCTAATCCAACTGAAAACTAACTGAAATCTGGGAAACATTTCTCAAGATGGATGACAAACGAATAAGCAAGAGGAGGAAATAGGAAATAATGAAACAATGGTGATTAAGTCCTTGAGTGACAGCCCCCCCCCCCTCCCAACCACATTGTTGACGTAATGAGATGCAATTTGATCGTTAACTTTAATTGCCTTGTTTATAATGTCATTTATCTACACACTTAACCACACACACACACACACACACACACACACACACACACACACACACAAAGTCTTCGTCAGGTTTGAAATTCTTAAAGTAACTTTTTAACCTAAGGTCCGTGAGTTAAGAATTCCAGGAGGAGGGAGGAAAGAGGAGGGAGAGGAGGTGGGAGGGGAAGGAGTGAGGAGAGGTGGGAGGGAGGGTAGGAGGAGGAAGAAGAGGAGAAGAAAAGAGGAAGAAGAGGAGGAGGAAAAAAGAAAGGAGGATGAAGAACGAAAGAAGAGAGGAAGATAAAAACAAAATTGCAGGAGGCAAAAAAAATAAATAAAAAAAATAAAAAAATAATTAAATACTGTAGAGTCTAGGAGGAAGAGGAGACGAAGAAGAGGATAGAAGAACAGGAAGAACCATCATGATCACACATCCTGGCATCAGTTCGCTTGCCCTCCCTATTCTCCTCCCCTCCACCTCCCTCTCCCCCCTCCCTACACCCCCCCCCCCCTCTATCATATCACCCTTGACATCAGGATCACGAAAATCCTGCTGGGGATGAGGTATTTCCTGCAGGATCCCCATAACTCCTGTAGGTGTAAGAGGGCTCATGGTTATCCCACCACATGCGTCCTGCCGTTTGTGTCTCCGGGTTAGGTTAGGTTAGGTTAGGTTAGCGGGTGGCTTTCCAAATAACAAAAAATAACTATAGAAGCATATTAGTTGGCGCGGGGAAAACACACTTATCACTGTGTTTTGTTTATCTTCACCGTGATCGACCTCTTGTAAAAACACCGTGAAATTAACTCGGTGAGAACACAATGATGGTGGAAAAGCTTTTCAAAGTGGGTAAAATTAGTGAATAAAATAAAAATAATGCAAAATATATAATACATCACTACACAATTCAATTAAAATATAAATAAAATAAACAAAAAAATTAATACAATAACGTAGTGATAAAAAAACAGCACCGAACAAAAGCGCGAAGCAGTGAACCAGTGAAGCAATGAACCAGTGAAGCAATGAACCGACAGCGGCTCTACAGTACATACGGCTCAAGCAGGGGTTCGGGTGTCGTTTGGCCTCACATCTGTCACAAGAGCCAGGGGGCGGCTTAGTAATAGGAGTCAGTTATGTAAGTGTGTGTGTGTGTGTGTGTGTGTGTGTGTGTGTTACAGTGAGATAGGAAGGAATGTCAGGTGCAGTTGATTGCTAGTGATGACGTTGTGTTTTGAGATGAGGGTCTTATACTCTTATGCCAGACTTATAGTGTTGGTTAATGGGTGGTGGTGGTGATAGTGGTGGTAGTGGTAGTGGTGGTGGTGGTGGTGGTGATAGTGGTGGTGATAATGGTGGTGATAGTGGTGGTGATGGTGATAGTGGTGGTGGTGATACAGTAGTGGTAGTGGTGATACAGTAGTGGTAGTGGTGATAATAGTGGTAGTGATAGTGGTGGTGATAGTGGTGGTGATAGGAGTGATAGTGATAGTGGTGGTGATAGGAGTGATAGTGATAGTGGTGGTGATAGTAGTGGTGGTGATAGTGGTGGAGTCCCCTCTTGTTGACCGCCGAAAGACACACTTAAGTTTTCCATTCAACAAATCGACGATAGCATTTCATCCACAGGCAATAAGTCAACGGTACACTGGCGAGAGGAACCATTGGCCAGGCTGGTCCGTACCGTCCCACTATCGCTGTAGAGACAACTTGAGGAGTGCGTTGACAAAAATCGGTGGATTTATTCTGGGTAGAAACTCTAAAGTGTGACCTCAGATTAACACAGGAAAAATCTTTACCTTGTTGTCACCTGTCTTACCTAGGTGAAGGTCATGGCGTCTACATTGTTACCAGGTGGAGAGGTGGAGAGGTGAGAGAGAGGGAGGGAGAGAGGGAGAGAGGGGGTACCGACGACTGGGGAAACCCTCACAGTGACCGGGGCCTCGAAGGGTAAATACACTGAGGTAAAGAAACACCTCCAACACAACCCTCCTCCACCCTGCTTCACATACTGTACACCCTTCGTCAACACACCGCCATCTTGTTTTTTTGGGGGGGGTCTTTTCTTTCATTTATTTCTTTCATTCTTTTGTTCATTCTCTCCTTTTTCCTTTTTGTTTCTTTCTTTTTTCTCTACGACCAGAAAAGTGGATTTAGGTTAGGTTAGGTTAGGTTAGGTTAGGTTCGGTTAGGTTAGGTTCGGTTAGGTTAGGTTAGGTTCGGTTAGGTTAGGTTAGGTTAGGTTCGGTTAGGTTCGGTTTCGGTTAGGTTCGGTTAGGTTCGGTTAGGTTTCCAGCCATTCTTTCACCTACACATTGTCCTACAGAAACATAACTCCTTGTATTGCCCCTAAAAGGTACACCCCCCACCCCCCCCAAAAAAAAAAATTCTTTATTTTATTTAGAAGAAAAATATCTGCATCAGGATCACTATCTATCTATCTATCTATCTATCTATCTATCTATCAAATGGTAGGGGATACAACCTCACCAACTTTCTTCAATACATAAGAAATACGGACAAACGTTCCTATTGTCATTTCCTTCGAATTGACAAACGTTTACTTATGGTAAATAAATCAGTCTCTATTACCCCCCCAACTCCCCAAGAGCGACGTTTGATTCAGCTGACGACGTCAAAGACTGAAGTTGTTTGCGTTACGAAGATATGACGTTGATAAATGCACTAATGTCATGACTCGAGTTTAGATTGAAAATTTTCTGACGATGATTCTCGATTAATGTTAATATGTATTTATTTTTATTGTGTGTGTGCTTTATTACCTTTGTTTTAGCACACACACACACACACACACACACACACACACACACACACACACACACACACACACTACCTTCGCTTGGGTCCACTGTGTCTGTCTGCCTGTATATATCTATATCCGCAAGATCGGTTCATCGGTTTTTTCAAGTGTCGGGAAATCCACCACAAAGGTATCCGCCCAGCCAGTTTCCAGACCAGTGTACCAGGACTACCACCACCAGTTTTATGGTTAGGTTAGGTTAGGTTAGGTTTGGTTAGGTTAGGTTTGGTTAGGTTAGGTTAGGTTACGGAGGAGAACTTCGGCTCCTGGAACAAGCTGAAGTAAATAATGACAGGTGTTAACAAGTGTTATGTTATATAATGTACAGGATCTTCTCACACCTCACCACACCACACACCACACCACACCTCACACCACACACCACACCACACCACACCATACACCACACCACACCACACCACACCACACCTCACACCACACCACACCACACACACCACACCACACCTCACCACAAGTCCATCTATATTAAGAGGCTGTATTTAACCCCCTTTATTAACACCATTCCTGATGAGTGAAAGAAATTTTTCACATAAGGATATTTTCCCCGTTGTGTTTTATCTAATTCACGGTCAATGAGTCGAGTCCATCAGTGTTTAGTACTTTAAGTGTTCGCCAGAGTTATATTATATACAGTATAGTCTACAGTATAGTCTACAGCATAGTCTACAGCATAGTCTACAGCATAGTCTATGGTCGCCTTGGCTCACAAAGGAAGATGAAGGAAAGGTAATTACAAAGTCAAGCGAGATCCTCTATCCTTCTCACCAGCCATAGGACCCCCCCCCCCTTCCTCCCCTCCTGTGAACTGAATAAAATCATCTGACATTACCCATATAAAAATAATCAAAATGGCGTCCCCGTAGTGAAGATGATGACGAGAGGTACAGTCGTGTCCTCCTGCATGATGGCTGTTGTCTGGCTTGGCTATGAGGTGATCTGACTTGGTTTGTTATTACTGAACGACCCGGGGGTGTTAATTGACAAAGAATCATAGGTTGAAATTTCCTCTTACCTGTCCTGGAGGTGTAGTAACGTGATTAATTGACTGTCTTTAACTAGAGTATAATAATTAAGTCTAAAATACCTGAGATTACTTTCACTTAGCACTAATTAAGAGGACACTATTGACATATATACCTTAATGAATCTCCAAACAGGTGAATGAAAGTCTCAACCTAACCTAACCTAACCTAACCTAACCTGACCTAACCTAACCTGGCTGAATAAACTGGTTCTCGTGGATAAAATCATAAATAAAAAATAAATAAAAAGTTCCGAGTTTTGTGAAGGACATGAACGACAAGTGGTGATCCCCGACTCCAGGACCAACAGTGGCTGGTGGGTTTCTCCGTTCCTTCGGCAGGATATCCGTACCACCTTCGGGATTATTGCACTACAGGCATTCAATTGTGTTCTCATTTTACTGTCGAGTTTGGGATGGCTAGCAATAGAGGGGGGGAGGGGGAAAACCTTTATTAATTCCTTCATTCCTGGCGAGAAATAACCCGGAATCTTGTGAGCAACGTTCAATTTCTACTGAAAGAAAAATAAACCCAACCTAACCTAACCTATCCTATCCTAACCTAACCTATCCTAACCTAACCTAACCTAACCTAACCTAACCTAACCTAACCTAACCTATCCTAACCTATCCTAACCTAACCTATCCTAACCTAACCTAACCTATCCTAACCTAACCTATCCTATCCTAACCTATCCTAACCTCCTATGAGTCCCGTAAACAATGGTCGCGGTCGAGTGCTTAGTCCTTGTGGATGAGTTTATCGTTCTTTAACCTCTTGAGTACGATGTCAACCCCTTGAGTACAATGATTTAGCCCCTTGAGGACGATTCCGACCTCCGTGAGTCATTGTACTCAAGGGTTAAGTCACTGTAATCAAGGGGTTAAGTCACTGCCTCAAGGGTTTGTCACTGTACTCAAGGGGTTAAATCACTGTACTGAAGGGGTTAAGTCACTGTACTCAAGGGTTAAGTCACTGTACTCAAGAGTTAAGTCACTGTACTCAAGGGTTAAACCACTGTACTCAAGGGTTAAGTCACTGTACTCAAGGGTTAAGTCACTGTACTCAGGGTTAAGTCACTGTACTCAGGGGTTATGTCACTGTACTCAAGGGTTAAATCACTGTACTGAAGGGGTTAAGTCATTGTACTCAAGGGTTAAGTCACTGTAATCAAGGGGTTAAGTCACTGTACTCAAGGGGTTATGTCACTGTACTCAAGAGGTTAAGTTACTGTACTCAAGGGGTTAAATCACTGTACTCAAGGGGTTAAATCACCTCTCCATGGTTGCCTTTGAAGGACTTAAGTACATTTTAGAGCGTCACCTTCCCTCGATACCTGAACCTACATCAGCTATAAAGATTACCTGAGAATTTCCGACTAAGTTGCGGGATGAACCACAAGCTGAGAAGATAACACCTACGAGTATTTCCTAACACCTGCAGGATGTTTGAGAAGTTTCCCCCGAACTCCTGAAGGATGAACAACAGATGCCCTCCTCTTGGTGCTTCCCCGGCTGTTAACCTCAGTAATGACATAATCTAAAAAAAAAATGGTAAAAAATATAATTTAAAAATGTTTGCTTTAATAACTCGCTGTTTCTGGTATTCCGGGTATTTCCCTAAACCGCTGAGTTGAGATAATCGTCGGGCAAAACAGTAATAGTTGTCGTATTTACCAGCGACTACTTTTTACAGCACATACTCACGGAATCACTGTGTCTCAATATTAAATGAAGTGAGTCAACATCCCTCAAAATATGTCGTCACGCTCAGGTGGTATTTAAAAACAAAAATTCCCCTCAAGAGAGTCTGTTCTGTTT
This sequence comes from Homarus americanus, assembly GCF_018991925.1. Lineage (NCBI taxonomy): Eukaryota > Metazoa > Arthropoda > Malacostraca > Decapoda > Nephropidae > Homarus > Homarus americanus. The sequence goes on along the minus strand of NW_024716703.1, from coordinate 25,261,258 downwards.
TTCTCCATCGGTGATTGGCTACGTATGAGTCAGGGTAGTATTGTGCACAATCAGCTGTTCGGGGTGTTTCCCCTAACTCACAAAACCAGGGACCTCTTGTGTGTGTGTGTGCGTGTGTGTGTGTGTGTGTGTTTTACTAGGAGTGACACCATTTTCTGCCAATTAATCGTTGGAAAAAAATTGTCTAGATTAAATTAAAGGACATTTCTACATCTACTAGCTCCTCTACACGTCCTGAACAACCCCTAACCCTTGGTGGTGGTGGTGGGGGGTGGTGGTGGTGGGGCAGGGGTGGTGGGGGTTAGTGGTGGGGGTTAGGTGGTGGTGGGGGTTAGTGGTGGTGGTAGACAGCATAAGGGTGGTAGGTAGTTTGCGGTGGGGGTGAGTGGTGGTGGGGGTTAGTGGTGGTGGGGCAGTGGTGGTGGGGTGAGTGGTGGTGGGGTTAGTGGGTGGTGGGGAAGCAGGGTGAGGGTTAGTGGTGGTGAAGCAGGTGGTGGGGGTTAGTGGTAGGGGTTAGTGGTGGTGGGGTTAGTGGTGGTGGGGGTGGAGGTGGTGGGGGGTTAGGTAAGCTAGTGGTGGTGGGGGTTAGTGGTATGGAGCCCAGAAGTTATGTTACAGCCTGGATGAGATGTCGACTGTCTTTCTCTCTCCTTCGGTCGGCTTTGCTTTGCCTCAGGGGAACGAGAGCTTCTGCCCCTACTCCGACAATTGCTGCAGATATTGACTATGAGGCTACAGTCACTGAATGCCGCATAGATCTGCGGCTCAACTAATTTAACACAGATAGGATAGCTTCTTATGTATTAGGATATTTAATATTAAGGTAAATAAATGGTGGCGAATGTGTGGCTATTGGGGGAGGCTGGAGGCCACGTTTAAAAAAAAAGTAGTAGTAGTAGTAGTAGTAGTAGTAGTAGTAGTAGTAGTAGTAGTGGTGGTGGTAGTGTTGTCAGGTGGAAGGGGGATGGTGTTGTGGTGGTGTTGAAAAGGTGTATAATGTTTTTAATCGCAATTTGTCACAACACATGGTCTCTCTCTCTCTCTCTCTCTCACACACACACACAGCTGCTCGGGGTGTGGGGTTGCTGACACAATTGGTAGCTTAGGTTAGGTTAGGTTCGGTTAGGTTAGGTCCTACGAAATATCAATAGTACTATAGAACTGGTAGTTAAAGAGGTTAGTAATGGTCTGGTCTTTAACTGCTTTCCCCTGAACACTGACTGACTGACTGGACTCATTGTACTGCCTATCTGCCTAAATGCCTGACTGACTGACTGAGTGACTGACTGATGTACATGGTTCTTCCTGTAGTGATGCCAAGTCAGTCAACGTATACTTGAGTCAGTGGTCTCAGCAGCCGTCATGTAACTCCAGCTGTACTGAACTGAGGGAGAATGTAACAGCTTACTTCACTGGCCTTAGACGCTGTGGTAACTCTTCGCGGTAATAACATCACCTGAACATCACACACCATCAGCTTAATTCACGTGGCGATACAACACTAACCTAATCCAAATTACTCATATTTAATCTCCCTCAACCTAATGAAATTTAACCTAACTAATCCGAACCTAATCTAACCCAAAGGAACCTAACCTAATCTAACCCAAAGGAACCTAACCTAATCTAACCCAAAGGAACCTAACCTAATCTAACCTCGGCTAGGATGTCTAAACTTCAGGTGATGTCATTAAAACGTTTTACAATGTTCTGAGTGATATTTAAAGCTGGGTGTGTGTGTATGTGTGTGTGTGTATGTGTGTGTGTGTGTGTGTGTGTGTATGTGTGTGTGTGTTGTGTGTGTGTATGTGTGTGTGTGTGTGAGTGTATATATGTGTGTGTGTGTGTATGTGTGTGTGTGTGTGTGTGTGTGTGTACGTGTGTGTGTGTGTGTATGTGTGTGTGTGTAATAATCCATATATGTATAATTAACGCGGTTTATTGAAGGAAACGGCAACCAGAAGGCTGAAAAATATACAATTACATATTTGAGAATAGGTT